>NW_016107322.1:3585409-3597722 GCF_001604975.1 Cebus imitator
TCTCGTGCTGTGTTTTTCTGCTCCATTAATTCACTTATATTCCTCTTTAAATTGTGTATTGTTGTTAACATTTCATCAAGCCTTCCTTCAAAGTTCTTAGTTTCTTTGCATTGGGTTAGAACAAGTTCTTTTAATTCCCAGAAGTGTCTCATCATCCACTTTTTAAAGCCTGCTTCTGATAATGGAACACAGTCTTTCTCCATCAGGCCTTGTTCTGTTGCTGATGAGGAACTGTGATCCCCTGTAGAGGGAGAGGCGTTCTGCTTTTGGGTATTCTCAGCGTTTTTAGGCTGGTTTCTTCCCTTCGTTATAGATTTATCCATCTGTGGTCTTTATAATTACCGTCTTTATAGTTGGGTTTCTGAATGGATGTCTCACTCATTCTTTTAAGACCAAACTCCTGATCAGCAAAATTATGATGATGACTGATTGATTGATTGATTGATTGGTTTTGGAGACATAATCTTACTATGTTGCCCAGGCTGGTCTCAAACTCCTGGTCTCAAGTGATCGTCTTGTGCTGGCCTTCCAAAATTCTGGGATTAACCACACCCAGCCAGCAAAATTAAATGTTTTAACCAAAACTATAATTCTATGGTTCCAAATTTAGAAAACCAAATGAACATGTAAATGAATAATCTCAATTTCATGTTAAGTAGAATCATGGTCTTTGGAAAAGTATTCAAGATTAAGAAAGACATATTTTGTCATCAAAACACCAAAGAAAATCTGTATCTTTAACATGGGTACTTAAAATCAAAGGCCCAGTAATTATTCTAACTACGTGTGCACTAGTTAGCACCACACTGATGGGTTAATTGGTTTGGGAAAGAAAGATTTGATCATAACTGCCGAATGTATATGATATATAATGACTGGTGAAACAAACCTAGTGCGTGCTTTCTTCCCACTGTTTAGCTGTAGTTATTAGTGGCTGCCTACCTCTCCGCCTCCAGCAACATCGACGTCTCTAGAGCTCCTGAACCCATTTACTTTCCATTCACTGCTTGCCTTACTGCCTGAAGCTGTATTAATAGATCCCAGAAGAATTTGTTCCCATCAATTACAGCAGAAGTTGTAGTCACTATTCTGTGACACATCAGCACGACTGTGAGCAAACCAAAAAAAAAAAAAAAAAAAAAAAAAGTCAGCTCGTGAATCATTGCAATTAAGATACTGAGATATAAGAAGAGAAGAAAAATAAAAGGTACTTCTGCTTTGCAAGATGAATTACTTGATACCTAAGATGTTGCTAGACCCAGAGTATAATAACACTCCTGGAATGATAAATGCACTTAGGGTTAGTTTAACTTTCGTAATGAGACTAAATGGCTAGAATAAAAGGAGGTACAACATTGGAGAACAAGACTAATTATTTCAAATTCTTAATTGTGACTCCCTTGAGCTTTAGTCTTAGAAGGTTAGTTTTCCTCCTAGGAATCTCTTGTTAAATGTTTATTCGTGCTACTAGAAATTAGGTAAAATGAAAAATACCAGGCACAGATAAACATTGTGGTATTCCTAAGATTTGAATAATAGTTCTAGAAATGAAAAATAACATATTTCTAAATTTTTTATTATGATAATTACTTCTGACTTATATGGACTCACAAAATTTTAAGGGCAAATGAAACCCTAAAGATCACACAACTACCTCATTTCACTCATGAGAACACTCAAATGCCTTACCGTGAGACTCAAAGTAAGTGAGCATTAAAAGTGACAATAGAAAGCTATGCAAATGTTTATTGTTCTTCCTTTCAAATTTTTGTATGTTTGATAATATTTTAATAAACATTTCAAGGGAAAAAAGGTTGCCGAGGTTGCATACTACCTCTGTGTGTTGTGCCCACATTTTATTCTAATACCCTGATTTTGCAAGAAATCACGTAAGATACTTAGTTGATAATGGAACAAAGTATTTCATACTTGGAACATATTGAAAATCTAGGACATGCAGCTAACTACAGGAGGACATTTTAATAGGAAGATGATATGAGCTATATTGATTTATAGCCAGCTTAGAGGAAGAGGCCCACAGCCAGCGAATGTCTCAGATAGTTGGGCCTTCAGTCCCACATCTTGATCTTCAGGCTTTTACAGCTCACTAAAATCCAACTTTTTTTAATCTATCGATCAAGTAATAACCTATATTTCTTTGGATACCATTTTTGTTGTTCAGATCGGTGCCCAAATCATATCCCATAGAACACTAACTCCAAAGGCTGACAACAGTGAAAACAAGGGTTCTTAGTTAAACACTGAAAAATAAATCCTTTTGGAATGCATAATGCCTATTGCATACTAAAGATTTTGGGAGATTCTCGGACTCCAATTTAACTTTATTTAACTCAGGATTCTGAAGCTTTTTTCAGCACACATGTCAACCTCCTACAGCAGGCTCTTCCGTGGAACATCAGTTGAGGATAGATTACTTCATTTTAGCATTTCTAATATACATGTATTTTTTAACCTTTCAATGTAAGACCTGTAAAATTAGAGTACATCCTATAGTCTGGGTATGGTGCCTGTCAATCACAGTCATTCAGGGAGTAAACACGCTATTGCCGTGGATCTGTGAACCCATTCAAAGCTGTTCATATTATCATTTTAATCGAGTTACATGTATTATTGGTATGACACAAGTTACATTTAACTGCTATTGAATATAGCCTCAGAAGGGCTTAAGTACGTTTCAGAAATGAAACAAAAAGTTTATGTGCATACAAGAAGTCATAGAATGACAGCAGCAATGTGTAGGTGATATTAATGGGAAAAAAAAACTGCTGGAGGAATTCAGAATCTTCACATGCAGATGGTAAATATGAAGAGTTTTAGGAATAAGTTAATCTATTTTTTAATTAATCATAAAATTTCTATCAATAGATATAAAATTAAAAATCTGAGTATAAAGAAAAGGAAAGATAACATTTTAACTCCCGTTTCAGAAGCTGCTTCCATTGCGTGTTGGTATAGATGGTGATATTCTCACTCTCAGAGAATTTATGCTCTAAGTTCACAGCTGATATACCTGACAGAATTATGATAAAAATACCAAGTTGCATATTTTCAATGGCTACATGATATGATGCTCTAAATAAGTGTGTGGGCAGAAAGATACATGGGACAGAGTAAGATACAAGAGGCATGGAACAGTAGATAACAGTGCCAGGGAACGTCATTTAGTTAGGTCAGTTTTCATGTCACTTTCTCAGGGAGCCTCCTATCACTTAAAGTAGACTCCAGGTCACTTTCTATCCCATACTCAGTTTTAAGTTCTTAAATAGCATAGAAGCATTATTTTATACTTTCTTGCTAAGGTATTTAGAATGCAAGGTCTATGAAAGAACAGACTTTGTGTGGTTTGTTCAAAACTCTCTCCAGCTCCTGGCACTTAGTAGGTATCTGGCTCACAGTAGGTGCTTAAAAAGAATGTATAGAATGAATAAATGACTCTGAATCTAAGAAAAAGAGTGACTGCAATAGAAGTAAAAAGAAATTCGTCAATGAGACATTTTTAAACATTTGTTTATAGGGCTTGGTAAAGGGGATCTGAAAACTGCAAAAGCCGGATGAAAGAAACACAAATTACTTATAAGATTTGGTAAAGGAATCTGAAAAATGCAGAAGTGAGATGAAAGAAATACCCAGAGTCCCAAACACAGGTGGTTTAGAAAATATTACAGGGGAGGGGAAGAACATCGGCACCGTGAGTCTCTCTGGATAGGTAAGTAACGAATTAGCTCAATGTTATATTTTCCAAATGTGTGGTGAGTGGGAAATATAATAGATCAAGTATGTAATGGTAGATATGGAGCTGAATTTCAGATGGTAACAGATCTTTTGATTAATTAAAACACATTATTTTATGCTAACTATTGGCTAGGTTCTTGTGCATAGATACAGTGACTAAGAGGCCCTGATTCTGAGAAATTCATCAGAGAAGAGATAGACAAGCATGTACATGAGATGAGCAAGATTGATTTATATGGACTCAACAAAACACTGGCAGTGAATTTTCGGATAGATATAAGAGGCCTCCTGGAAGACAACATGCCCTGCGTATAGAAAAACAGAAAGATGGTCTATGGTGGACAGCCGTTATTTAGATGTGTCTTTCCTGGATTTATCACAGTAGAAGAAGATGAGAAGGTAGCAAGTAAAAACTGAAAGAAGTCACTAGAGTACTGTAAGACACTGAAGCCCAGTGTACCCCACAGAGGACAGAAGGATATTTGTATCCACTTTTTTTCTTACACAGTTAAGCATCAGTGGAAGCTTGTGAAGGCAATGGCAATGATCAGGAAACACTTCACCGTGGGACAGAAGTAAGAACAGACAACCGGCTTTGTAATCGCTCCTTCTTTTAATTCCATCCTAGCCATCCCTTGAGTCTACTAGGGTAGGGATCCCTAGGAACCCCAGGATCCCTACTTTGGTGATAGGGCCACGGATCAGTATCTGTGCATGGCCTGACAGGAACTGGACTGCACGGCAGGAAGTCAGCAGCAGGCAAGGGAGCATTCCCACCTAAGCTCTGCCTCCTGTCAGATCAGTGGCAGCATAGACTGTCATAGGAGAATGAACTCTACTGTGAACTGTGCAAGCAAGAGATCTAGATTGTACACCCTTTGAGAATTTAACTAATGCCTGATGATCTGAGGTGTAACTATTTCATCCCCAATCATGTCCCACCCCTACCCACTTTGTCCTTGGAAAAAATGTCCTCCACGAAACCTGTTCCTGGTGCCAAAAATATTGACCACTACACTAGAGTCTCTAGTTCAGTGATCCTTCCTTTTAATGGTCTTCTGTTCATAAAATGTCCCTTCTCAAATTAAATTACATGGTCAACATCATAACCCTTGAAATACCCCGGATTCCTTTCTGTTCTTGCTTTATTGGCCTTAGTATGATTTGGCGGTATCTCCACCCAAATCTCAGCTTGAATTGTAATAATCACCACGTGTCAAGGGCAGGTGGAATTAATTGAACCATGGAGGCAGTTTCCTCCATACTACTCTCATGGTAGTGAATAAATTTCATGAGATCTGATGATTTTATAAATGGGAGTTCCCCAACACAAGCTCTCTTGCCTATCTCCATGCAAAATGTGACTTTGCTCCTTATTTGCCCTTCACTATGACCATGAGGCCTCTCTAACCATATGGAACTGTGAGTCAGTTAACCCTCTTTTCTTTATAGATTACCCAGGCTCAGGTATGCTTTATTGGCAACATGAGAACAGAACTCTTTGGGAAAACCGTAATGATGGTTAAGTTCAACACTACAGCAACTTCTGTGTCTACTTCATATCTGCATCTACGTAGCAAAGTAAAGGTGAATAAAAGCAAAATTTTCACTAACTGCTCTCACTATAAATTAACAGCAATAGACTCTAAGCAAATCTTTAATGCTGGTGGACATCACATCACATATTGTCGGTATGTTCACTCCTCCACATTCGTAATATTATTTCACACTTTCCCTCCTCTGGCCTCTAGTATCACACCCCTACCTTTGTTCCAGTTGCTGATTGTGCTTGCAATTTCACTGAGAAAACTGAAGCAATCTGGAAAGAGCTTCCATATAACCAATCATAATACCTATCCACTCATAAATCTGCATTCACTTCCCTGCCTTCCCACTTCTTAGAGACAGATCTCATCTTCTCTTGCCAACTTAGGGATGTAACACCAGAATTTTTTCTTTCTGCTTTCTCCTACGTAATCAATATTTCACACTCTAGTTATTCTGATTCAAATACAAACATGCTGATCATATGTCTCTGATTTTAAACATTCCCCACTATTAGCTGACTTATTTGCTACCCCTTATAGCAGAACTCTGCAAAAACATTGTCTCTATTTATTGTTTTTAAGTCCTCTTCTCGCAACCTCTCTTAAATAACTGAGACTGTGCCCGTGATTTTACTGAAACTGTCCTTGATACTATCCCTAACAGCTTTCACATTGCCAAAAGCAATAATACATTTGTGCTTCCTATTCTACTTGAATAATCATCAGAATTTCACTCCGCTGAGCCTTCATCCGCACAGTTTTCTCTCTGGATTTGTAAGATACAAAATTCTCTTGGTTTCCCTCCTACCTCACTGATTGCTACTCCTTAGTATCTTTTTGTTTTCTCCTCTTTGTCTCAACCTATCAATTTTGAATGCCCCAGGTTCTTATGATGGACCTCAGGGTCTTATATAGTCTGTCAAGCTAATGTTCTCTGTCATCATCTCCTACTATTCTCCCCTTAACTGGCCCACACCAGCAACTCCCAGTCCCCTTGCTATGACTTAAACTCATCAGGCAGGCTTTCAACTTAGTATCTTTTCTGTAGATGTTACCTCTGCCAGAAATGCATCCCTGTATCATTTCATAAATTCTTTATCAAATCATCTTTTTTGCTTAAGTTTACATTCTCAATGTAGTCAATTATAATACCATATTAAATACTTGTAACCTTCTCAGTACTCTTCAGATACCCCTGATTTTCTTTACTGTGATTTATTCTTTCTTTATTTCCTAAACTGGCAGCTCCAATATTTTATTATCTGTACTTATTTATGGTTCAGTATTTATCTTCTCCTTCCCATTATAATTACCTATCAAGATAAAACATTGTTTTTCTATTTTGTTGACCAATATCTCCAAAACATCTAGTGATGTGTTAATACACAATAAGAATTAACCAAATATATTCTGGAAAAATAATAAAGGAAGGAGAAAACTGATAGAAAAAGTCCCCGAGTCAAGTAAGGAGGGAATAGTTTCAGGCACATAAGTGGAAAGACATTTTTGCTGATAACAATGGAAGAACAAATATAAGTGTAATTGTGGCTACAGTTGGTAGTCTTCACATTTTAATATAAGAAATTGATAGATCTTTTTAACCTAATCTTGTTTTACTCCAAGTGAAGTAAGAACAAGAACATCAGCTAGAAATGAAAGTTGAAACATCATGGAAAACAACTCTGAAGACATTGTGAATAATTAAAATTGCCACTGGGGAAATAGGGGGAAAAAAAAGTTCACCAGTTAGCAAATTCTTTCTCAGAACCACTGTGGAAACCGCAGAAGGTATATGTCGACTATATCAGTTCAAAGGACTCTTCTATATTTTCCCTTCTGAAGGCAGCTATCCTGTTGTAGTAGTGAAAAGGGAGACAGTTTTTATTAATCAATACTGAGAGCTCTGATTTTTTCATGTTGTGGAAATCAAAGGATGTAGATGCTCTAATGAAAATGGTTGAAATGACGCAGAAGATCACACTGTTGTCAAAGGAAATCTGCACTAGATTAAGGGGCAAGTGACAGCTAGAAAAAAGAGATTGTATTTAGAAAGCAAGATGTTGAAATTTGAGATAATGAGTATAAGAGCCCTAGATAAAGGAGCATGGCCCAGCCTAGGAATATTTTAGAAGCAGAGTGAAACTGAAATGAAAGTTGATGATTTAAAGAGTAAGGCTATTAGAGTATATGGTAGGTCCTATTTATGTATATTGAAATAATCCAATACAAATTTAGAAAAAAAGAAATAGAAGAATCAAATGACTGGTATCCAAGTGTGACAGTCCTCAATCTGTCTGGAGAAATGATCACTATATTATGACAACAAATACCCACAGGAAGTGGTATTATTATTGAGCATGAGCTTCAAGAGATTGTGCAAAATGTTGCATAGAAGTGTTTGAAAATAGAAATAGGAGACTAGCAAAAAAATGCAGAAATTGATTTGGTCCCTTCATTGAAGACGGGACAGGAAAAGAAGTAGCCACAATAAAAAGATTTAAGGAAAATGCCATTTTCAGGATACATTTAGAGTTCAAGTAACACACAACAGTTCAGAAAGCCCTCTATGAAAATGTGGAGGAAATGAAACTATCTTGTTTCTATATTGACTTTTGTTTTTATATTTATCAGAAAATTGTTTCCAGGGAGTATTATGGGAATGATTGGGAAGGATGTTAACAATGGAAGGATAAGTGTGGGAAAGAATGAAGTGCATTACAAAGTAACATTCAGTCAAGGCCATTGATGACTTGCTTGCATTTTGTTTGTTACCAGAGAGCAAGAAAATGGAAACATGTTCTTCTATGAATGGTGGAACAAGGAGGGATCTCCGAAGACATGTAGGAACTCAACTTCTTTTAATAACTACCCAGTGTCACTTTGGGCAAGTCGCTTATCCTCCTTAAACTTCAATTTTCAAGTTTTTAAAATAATGATAATACCTCATAGAGTTTCTGTGCAGAAAAAATAAGATAATCTACATTAGTATTTTTCCTGGAACAAAATAAGCGTTCATTATATGTTAGCCTGTAACATATAACACTATAATACTACTAGCAATAGTTTAAAAACTTGAGTCCAAACCTAGAATTAAATGGCTTCCCCAAGAATTTCTTTAAAACGTTTGAGGAAATAACACAGATATACACAATTTCCAAATGTTTTTGAATGACTCAGAGTCACAAAAGGTCATGAAACTATCATGATCTTGAGATCAATATCTGAAAAGTTATGAGACAAAAGGAAAGTTACGGATCTGTTTTATATACAAAATATTACTAAATTAGGCACAAGAATATATATATAAATGATATAGTTTGGCTGTGTTCCCACCCAAATCTTACCCAGAATTGTAATAATCTCCACATGTAAAAGACAGGGCCAGGTGGAGATAATTGAATCATGGAGGTAGTCTCCACACATACTGTTATTGTGGAAGTGAATAAGTCTCACAAAATCTGATGATTTTATGAATGGGAGTTCCTCTGCACAAGCTTCTTGCCTGCCACCATAGAGGACATGACTTTGCTCTCATTCACCTTCCACCATGATTGTGAGGCCTCTCCAGCTATGTGGAACTGTGAGTTAATTAAACCTCTTTCCTTTATAACTTACCCAGTCTTGGATATGTCTTTATTAGCAGTGTGAGAACAGACTAACACAATGAAGAATTACAGTAAATTATAACAAAATATGGTTTATTCCAGGAATTCAAGGGAAGATTCATAAGTCAATGTTATTCACCATGTCAACCGAATAAAGAAGAGAAACTATATCACTATTTTTACAGATGCTGAAAAGTCATTTCAAAAATATTTATAACCATTAATGATTAGAAACAAACAAAACAAAAGATTTGCAAAAAATGAATAGTGTGAAATTTCTCTAACCTGATAAAAGCTATCTACACAATGCTGATTATTAATATTACAGTAGATATTAAGTATTAAGAGTATTTCCTGATATCAAGAATAAAAAAATAATGTTTACTATCACCTCCTCTATTCTATTCTACATTGCACTGAGTGTCTTAGCTAGTATAATAAGGACAAAAAATACAAAATGAAATAAAGAGGAAATAAAACTATCATTATTCACAGATTAAATTATTTGTGTACATAGGATATCTATTAATTTAACAATTTATTGGATACAAGTAAATATGTAAAAATAAATTGTATTGATTTTGTTTATCAATTATAAAGGCATTAAAGTAAAATTGTAAAAGATACTCTTTATAATAGCAACAGATACCAAAAAGATCATAAATAGTTTTAACAAAATATGTTTAAGAACTATATTAAAGCACTATAACACAAATAACACAAATGAAGAACTTAAGTTACTCAATGGATTGAAACAACCAATATCAGAAAGGTGACACTTTTCCCCAATCTGATTTTCTAGATCTTTTATTCATGAGGAAAATGATATTTTGATTATAAAATTTGTGAATTAAGGCAAGAAGTTAAGGACAGTTAAAGCAAACTTAAAGAAAAAAAGATAAAAATAGAAAGAAAGTACAGTGGCAGATATTTGATAAATCTGTAGTAATTAAGACAATTTACCAATGGTGCTTTAAGAAGAAAATTATGGTAGAAATAGAGAGTGAGAACAGAATATAGAGCACACAAACAGATTCGCCCATATATAATCATCTTATATATGACAATGAATTATTTATTAAAAGCTAATTCTTTTTAATAAATGGTACTGTGTCAATTGGAAATCCAATTAGAAAAACATTATGTCCTGATCTGTACATATATATATATATATATATATATGTATATATATATATATATATATGAGTCTGCATATAAAAAATAGAAGGTATAAAAAAGAATGGTTGAATGAATGAATAAATAAATAAATACATTTTTTTAGTGAGAAGGAAAAAATCAAGGTTAGAAGGAGACTTGTAGCCTATTTCTCCCTTTAATGGAGACACTTGAAAAAGAAATAAATCCTTTTACAATTATGCACAAATACACTGGCAAAAATATTGCTTAAACATTTTATGTTAAAATTAAACCAGAACATGTCCTAATACAAGAGATAAAAGGCACTGAGGGAGTAGCACTGACAATCATGGACCTCTTTATGCTTTTGTTTTGCTATGACTATATCCTCTGAATTATGAGTAAATTCAATACTAGAATTAAAAATATACGTACATCATCTGACTTGACATTTATCATAGGAAAAGATTTCTTAGTTCACCAGAAAGCAAACGCCTTCCAAGAATAAGTAAATACATTGTGGTATGGTTATAATGGGATACTCTAAAGAATGAAAACGAATAAGCTACGACTATGTAACAACATGGATAAATATTACAAAGATAACTTTTTGAGGGGGAAAAAGGGGGCACTTAGTAAGGTATTCTGCATGATTCCCATGATATAAAATAAAAAATAATACTAGACAAGATTAGTTAATCCATTCTTTAGGTGTTGGCATATTGGTTATCCATAAGTCTCAGTTACTGGAAGTGGACACAAGAGAATTTTCTGTGATGCTGGTAGTATTTTCTCTGTTTGACTCTGGTTACACTGGTGTAATAACCTTGTGAAAATTCATGAAGGTATGCATGATGATTTGTGCTTTTTTTCATATGAGTCCCATACTTTAAAAATATATTTAAAAGTCTAGAAAAGTGAGATGAGTTGTCAATTATCACACAATTATTTCAAGGAAAAATGTTGCAATAATATCCAGGTATTTTTCTAGCATTTTTATTACCTGTACAGATATGAATAACACACAAGCATATTAAACAAATACACAAATTTCTAAACAAGGCTTGTATTTGTAACTTTCTAA
Source organism: Cebus imitator (assembly GCF_001604975.1). NCBI lineage: Eukaryota > Metazoa > Chordata > Mammalia > Primates > Cebidae > Cebus > Cebus imitator. The sequence continues at coordinate 3,596,536 of NW_016107322.1, forward strand.
AAATTTTTGATAGGTTTGCCAACAAAAACATTGCGCTTTATAAATTAAAAGGGAAGAAATTAAAGAGAACACCTTTACAGATTCGCCCATGATGTTTTTGAGATTTACTCTCAAAAACATCATGGAGTAGCAAATGTTAAAACCAAAACTCTAATGTTGGAACCAAAGGGCTAAATCACAAGCAGTTGCTGAACTTCAGAGTACAATCTATTTCAGCTGAGAAATAGCCCAGGGTGTAGAGAACCTAACTGCTGTTTGGAAAAATAATAAATGGCCATGGCAAGAAAAGGATACCTATGCCTTTTCCCTGCTTTAAAATCACATTTTATCTGAACTGCAGTGTGCTTTGATCAAAATTAAAAGAGACAAAGGAAAATATACATTAGAAATTCTTAAGAATTGAAAAGGACATTTTACAAGTAAAATGGTAGGGAATGTGGAAATTTCAAGTAACTATTCTAATGAGGTAAAATTGGAATTTCCATGAATAAATCAAATATGAATAACATAGATACTAATAGTATTATACTAATCACAGCTGTCTGGAAAGAATGAGCCTTGTATCTGGAGCCCAAGACTTTAACAATACTCTAAAAGTATGGAAAAAAGAGACGAAGTTATTAAAATAATCTTGTTTAACTGATTCTCAGTAAGGAAATGGTTACATATTAATAGATTCAAGAGCACTAGGATAAAGTTAGTTAGGAAGAGAAAATAACCTAGATAAGTTAGATAAGATAAAATAAGTTAGAAAGAAGGTATTTAAGTTGAATTGAGATTTCCTAGACTAACATGAGGAAAAAAGCACGCCAAGGAATGTATAATTTGAACAAGCTTCATTTGAAACTTAAAAAAAATCACACAAAATATTTTCCTTAATATGTGAAATTATGTCATTTCTCTTATGTATACATCCTAGCCAAAATAGCAATTGCAAAAAATATTGAAGGAATATAAAATTAGGAGAAAACTAATTTTTATTGGTACATATTGTTTTACATATTTACGGGGTACATGTGATATTTTGTTACATACGTAGAATGTGTGATGAGCAGTTGGGGCATTTGAGGTAACCATTACTTAGAGTATTTATCATTTGTATATTTGTAAAAAAATTCCCTCACCCCCGTTCTCTCTACCTCTTCCTTTTTCTCTTTCTTCCTTCTCCTTCATTCTTTTTTTTAATT
>NW_016107322.1:3597732-3676910 GCF_001604975.1 Cebus imitator
TTTTTTTTTCAGAAAAAAAAGAATTTTTATTGTAATGGGAATCTATTCGAGGGTTTTATAAAGATGTAAAGGTGAAGATGTGATGTGATCTGTGTTCTAATAGGATTACCTTGATTCACTTATGGAGAATGGATTACTGGGACCTCAGTACAGGGATACTGGGACATTGAGGGGATGGGAGAGGAGGGGATTACTCATTACTGGGATACTGAAAAAAAATTCAAGTCTTCTAGCAACTTTAAAATATATAATGTTTTGTTGTTAACTATAGTCATCCTACTCTACTGTCTAAAGAAAACTAATAATTTTAAGATAATATGCTTATTTGAATGTATTTTAAGATATACTATTTATAGAAGTAAAAAAATATTGATTTAAAGATATAAAGTTTTTGGAAGATTTTATTCACAGGGGTTTTATCAATTTGGTGTTCAAATTGGATAATGTTCCTATGTTTTCTTTATCAAACTTATTTATATTATGATTTAAGTTAGTTAATATCATGAGCAAAAAATGAGAAAAATGAAGCAATACAATAAATATGTCTAGAAAAATCAGAAGTGAAGATATATATAAATAATTGAAATGATGACTACCATAGATAAAATTACATCAATGCAATGTAATTGCTGAAGTAAAGCAAATGGAAAAAAAAATTGTAAGACAAAAATTATTACTATTCAATCATATCTGAAGAAAAATGTTTTCCTGAATCAATGAAACAAATATTTCCTCAGAATTTCTGTTTATGTTTTCCTTTTATTTTCATTGTTTTTGATTATATAAATTAATATTAATTCCCTCAGAATATAAATGTGCCTTGTGGTTGTAAAACTTTGAAATAGACTTTTGAATCAATAATGTTTTTAATGTTTTATCTACCTATTATTGCAATACAAAGATTAGGAGAGATTGTTTTAGGTTAAAATAGGAGAAAGGAGTAAAATTTAATTGAGATAAGAGAGAGTTTTACTAATAGCACTGCACATGTGGCTGAAAATATGTAGATGATTAGGACTTGGAATTTTTGTTTATCTCGAGATAAAAAATATTTATTTTCTAATCCATCTTCTGTAGTTTTTATTTTTAACATTGATAATTTGCGTACAAAGTTTAACAGGCAAGGCCCTGTGCCCCTGACATCAAGTATGCATCAGCAAAAGATACATCACGTAGCAACATAAATTGTTTTACAACTGAAAATTATGTGTAACATAATTAATCACATGTTTTCATTTTTATTTGTTGGGAGAAACAAATTATGTGTAACACCTCCATAACCTACTGAATAATAATCATAATAATGTGGGTTGGGGTCTTTTCATACATTATTCTATTTTATCCTGACAACAATCAACTGAGAGAGTCAAAACCAGTAATTTGCAAATGAGCAAACAGAAGATCAGAAGAATCAGGAAAATAGATGAAATCAGCTGACTAGTGATGAAATGAGGGAGGAACTCTTAGGAATGGTACTTTATAAAATGGGAAACAAAGTTCCAGAAAAGTTAAATAACTTTTCAGATGCCACAGTTGCCAAATGGTAGAGCCAGGATAGAAATCCTTATAACCTGAGCCTGGATCTCATTGTATCGGGCATTACTCTGTGCTTTCTCCCACTGTAAACCTCTTGTTTCAAGTTAGATTCCAAGGCCACAGTATTTCAGACTTGTTTGAGTTCTATTAATGCGGTTATCAATGACTCAGAATGTTAATCAGAACAAGTTGTTCCCTCTTGCACTTTCATTATGCTATCTTCTTAATTAATGTCGGTCTCATTTTAAGAATAGTGACTAGTTAGGCAGCCTCAAATGACCCTTAGTAATACAACAAGAGCCACATGAAGATGGGACAAGAGTTAATATCTTCTATCTTGTTCACTTGCTTTGAGATTAGTATTAATGAAGCAGAGTCATGAATTTAAATTCCCTTTGAGTCACACAGAGTTTTTTTAGATTTGATAACTACCTACTGCTTTCTTAGATTATGGGTAGTCATTTTCTCTGACAAATAAGTAATGCAGGTCACCAGGGAGGCCAGGTGAAAGCATGTACATAAGTCTGCATCATCATAAGTACCCTTGCAAAAGAACCCAAAGTCCATCCATTTAGAACATCCAGTCATTTCGTCTTTACTTACAAACTAAACTTGCTGGTTCTGGTAGAATTTGATGCTGGTTTAAATAAAGAACATCTTCATAAATGCCTTCAAATATTGGTGCATTTACAGTCCACATGACATCATCTCACTAAACCATCGGCTGGGTAGATTATAGAAAGGCTACTGAAATCTCCTGGAGTCTATGTTGTAAGAGAGTCTTTACCAACTTAGAGCACCACCTAAGAGAAGTGACCAAGATGTTTAAAAACGCATACCTAAATGAGACTAAGAGGTTTCCCAGGATGAGAGAATTCAGACACTAAAACCGGCATAATACTATGCAAACTGGGATAGTTGGCCATTGTATTATTAGAACAGATATTTGAAAGAATTGGAGAAATTTGATGTGATATTATTTTTGGAAAACTAATTGTGGCTGTATACATTTGCTAATGCTGCCATGACAAAATGTCACAGACTGGTTGGCCTAAGTTTATTTTCTCATGTTTGGGAGGCTAGAATTCTGAGATCAAGGTGTCAAAACAGGGGTGTCCAATCTTTTGGCTTTCCTGGGCCACACGGGAAAAAGAATTGTCATAGGCCGCACATAAGATACATTAGCACTAGCGATAACTGATGAGCTAAAAAAAAAATGCATAAAAATCTTATAATGTTTTAAGAAAGTTTATAAATTTGTGTTGGGCATCATTCAAAGTCATCTTGGTGGGCACGTGGCCTGAGGCTGTGAGTGGGACAAGCTTGGTGTCAAAAGGTTTGGTTCTTTCTAAGGGCTCTCTCCTCTGCTTTCAGATGCACAGCTTCTCACTGTGTTGTCACATGGCCGTCTTTCATGTGTTCACTGTATTCCCGTGTGTCCAAATTTCCTTTTACAAGGGCATCAGAATACTTTGACTTAATCACTACTTTAAAAACCTCATCTCTAAGTACAGTCACATTCTGAGGTACTGAGGTTGAGGGCTTCAGCATATAAAATTTGGGGGACATAATTCAGGCCGTAATTGAAATTTTCAATAGATTCCCATTGAAACTAGATTCCCATTTTTTATAGGTTTAAAATATTTTTCTTTAGTCCTCAAAAACCGGAATTGACTATGAGAGAAAATTGCCATGATGCATTTGTATCTCAGAACTATCCTATTGACTATGATGCCCAGTTAGATAGTAAACAAATTTTAATCACCAGTGAGCTGACAATCTTTCACAGAGAAAAGTTTGGCTTGATTATTAATGCTATCATTTCCTAAGATTTGGTGAATCCTGAATATACCACATTTGATATTAAAATTAATATATATGCATTTGTTTATGAATATATGTATTTGTATACATATATGTGTAGGTTCCAATCATATAGGAACTTCCAACTTTAAGGGCCATGGACATATAAAAGCATTATACACAAATAAATCTTAACATATGATTAAATCTTTGCATATGATATATACAATTTGAGCATTCCAAATCCAATAATCCAAAATCTGAAACTTTTTGACTGGGAATATAACCATCAAATGAAATGTTCACTGGAGCATTTCCAGTTTCAGATTTTCAGATTTTGGATGCTCAATCAATAAGTATCATGCAAATATTCCAAAATCCAAAACAAATCTGAAATATGAAAGAGTTCTGTTTTCAAGCATTTTGGCTAAGGAATATTCCACCTGTATATCTGTGAAAGTCTGGAGGGCATTGAAAGGGGAAAATGGAAAGTTTACAGTAGAGAAGTGGAGAAACATGGTCAAAACTATCTTAATCAAATAGTTAAGTTAATCTCACCATTAATTTTATGTTGATGAATCAAATTAATCTCACCATTAATTTTATGTTGACATTGTGTGTTCCCTGATACAATGTGAGAAGGTTGCTTCACCTCTGACATGTTCTTTTTGAGAAGATAAAACCTCAATCTAACCATGAGGAAAACATCAGACAAATCCAGTCAGATGACAAGGAAACAAGGGAAGACTGAGAAACTCTCACAGACCAGAGGAGACTGGAAAGACATGACAACTAAATGCCATTTGGTACTCTGTGTCAGGTTCTGAAAAAGATGATGTTTGTGGAAAAACTGGTGAAATCCAGTCAAAGTCTGGAGTTCACATGTAATCCACCACTGTTGAAATCTGAGTTTTGATGAATACAACAGGGTACTTCAAGGTGATAACAAAGGGTGAAATTGGAAGACGGATACAACAGAACTTTCTGTATTACTCTATTTCTGTAAGTATAAATTAATTCCAAAATAAAAAGTTGTCTTAAACAATCTGATACCCTAAAGGCTGGAATAGAGAAGGATTAAAATTAAAGCAAGGAACAAACAGCATAACCAAGATGGAAGATAATCAAATTGGGTAGGGATGGTGTAGATGGAGAGAGGAAAACAACTCATTTGAGATATAAGTACTAAAAAGGAAACATCCTTTAAAAAATTAATTTCCAAAGGCTGCATTAATGTTTCCAATTACCGCATCATGTAGTCAAGGTATACTGACTTTACTCTGAGATAAAATATCATTAGCCTTTCCATAATAAAGATTAAGAGATTTCAACATCTTGTATACAAACAGCTTCATTTACAGGCCCAAGGTAGGATTAGTTTATTCTTTTATGAGTTCTGTTCCTCACGGATGACTTTACAGATTTAAATGATCATTATTTACTTTTGCCACTCCAACACCCTTCCCTATTGGAATTGAGGAACCCTTCCTAATTATGGGTGATAACCACATTTTCAAACATGAGATTGGAATCTAAATCTATTTCTACATCTGAAAATGGGCATATAACTTGGATCTCAGCTAAATGGTCTAAAACATTACTAGAGTAAGAGTGATTAATTCAGGAAGGAATTAATGAGCAACATATAGTATATAATCTTCAGTCAGACTCATCAGTAAGTGAAAATAAACTTTACATTTACTCGAGATTTGCACTTGGATAAATGCCATCCTGGAGCTCCTAGAAAGCAAGTGCCATGAATAAAGCCAGCCTGGAAGAGAAAAGATCTAAGTCCAGCTATGAATGTATCACTTGAGTTTCTTAATAAGACCCTGTATGACCTGACATGACTTACTTTTCTACTCCTTTCCTGTTCAAGCCAGTTTCAGTTAAATGTCCATGTTTGTTACTTGCAACCAAAAGCCCTAAAGGAGAAATGATATCTTATAATAATGAACTCTATCATTTTTATGAACTTTCTATCTATAAATCTGATGGCCTTTGATGACTTCTAATCGTTATTTCAAGTCACAGGAAAAATGCAGAACAGCCTAGAGCTTAGTGAAAATTCTGAAAGGTATGATTGGAGACCTCACTCTAATTCATATCCAGCCACTGGGAGTGAATCACAATTGGGATAACACAGTAATTCTCAAACATAAGAGTACTTCATAATGTTCTGAGGAGCTTGTTAATCATCTGCAGGCTCCACTGCCAGTTTCTAACTCAGTAATGTTGGTTTGGAACCTGAAAATATGGATTTCTAACAAGTTCTCATAGATGACACTTCAGGAGCCACTGGCCAAGGTATATCATATTAAACTTTTCCTCTTATTACCCTGCAAGTCAGATACGGGCTTTTCAGAAACACTTTTTGCTGTTTTAGGAAAGACATAGGGTAATAGAGTTTCCCTTTTCTGCTCTTTTTTATTCTAATGTTAAACATTGTAATGGGAGAGTGTGGTATTTAGAGTTAGCACAGACTTATTGGAATTAAAAAAAGAGAGAGAGAGAGAATTGTAAAGTGCCCACTCACTGCACTAACCAGCCCTGAGATTGACTTCTTTCTTGATATAACAAGCAAATCAAAGCTTTATTATTATGTGACCATTAGTCAAGTACTTTGCTATTTTACTGTCCCTAGAGATGCTTATAAATGGTTTAATTGACATAGAAAGCATTTTTCTTGTAAGTTATTTTAATGCAGCAATTTTTTTTTTGTTTTTGTTTTTTGTTTTTTGAGGCTGAGTCTAGCTCTGTCGCCCAGGCTGGAGTGCAGTGGCATGATCTCAGCTCACTGCAACCTCCGCCTTCTGGGTTCAAGCGATTCTCCTGCCTCAGCCTCCCAAGCAGCCGGGGTTACAGGCACCTGCCACCACACTCAGCTCATTTTTGTATTTTTAATAGAGATGGGTTTTCCCTGCATTGGCCAGGCTGGTCTCGAATTCCTGACCTCGTGATACACCTGCCTCAGCCTCCCAAAGTGCTGTGATTACAAGTGTGAGCCACCGTGCCTGGGCAGCAATGTTTTTCTGTAGGTTCATAAACCTACAGCACAGAGCTGTGGTGACATAAATATATAGAAATCCACCTATCTACATGGATATATACGACATATATATAGATATATGAAGAGTTTCTTAAACCCAGAGATGCTCAATAAATGTTTGCTGATTTTGACAGTAGTTTCACTTTAGCGTAAAATACTTTGTTTCAAGCACAAAAAGGTTTTCATGTATTTTTTATTTCTCTTGCTGAACAGATTGCAAAAAAATACCCACAAAGCTTGTCTCTGTTTAATATTATAGTTCACTTTCTGTTTAAAGAAATATTTCTCTTGCACAATAATTGAAATATATTTTTCTACCACAAATCTAAAAATAGTTCAATAAGAGAAAAAATCTGGGGTTGCAATTTGAAGTCATAAAATAATGCATGCTGAAAATATAGAGTAAATGTGTCTTTTCTTGTCAAGAAATATTTATGAATCCCACTTAGAAGGACATCATTTCTCAGGATATTCTAAAGCCCTAATTCAGCTGTTTAATACAGAAGAATACTAAGAAATATGATTCAGATAAAATCATTTTATGGCATATAATTTTTTTCATATATAATTTCTTAATGCTGTTAGAATGTTCCTATAATTCAGACTCGCAAATATTATGTCAAATACTTCTTTGGCTCTTGGAACACAATAAAATACAGTTCTCATTAATACTTAACTTACCATATTCGGCGTCACCCAGCAATTAATGTAGCGTTTCTTTATTTCTGTCAATAAAATTAAATCTTACATTTAATAAATGTAGATAAGGACATAATGTTATGTGAGAAAATAAAATCTGTACAAAGTCCAAAAGTGATCTTGTTAAAGAAAAAATAAAGTTCAAAGTGCTACAAGCTTTAAGCCAAAGTAATTGCTCCCTTGTTTGTACTACGTGGGCTTTGTCTTGAAATTATAGCACATGTTAGTCGGGACTAATGAAGCAAGCTAAAAGGGCAGTTTTCAGCCAAACAACCTATTATCATCTATTCAAAATTAACAGAGAATAATCAGCATTCTTTTTGAAATCTCCTTTTATTTCTCTCTCTTTTTGAAATGACTGGGAGGAAAATAATATTTTAAATCAAAGGAAAAAAATTTTTTGAGACAAAGTCTTGCTCTGTCATCCAGGCTGGAGTGCAGTGGCACTGTCATGGCTCACTGTAGCCTCGGCTACCTGGGTTCGAGTGATTCAAACCCAAATTTATGAAAGTCCCACCTGACTCCTGGGGATCTGGGACTACAGGACCATGCTGCCACATCAGATTAATTTTTGTATTTTTAGTAGAGATGGAGTTTCACCATGTTGCCCAGGCTGGTCTCAAATGTGTGAACTCAAGCGATCCTCCCGCCTCGGCCTCCCAAAGTGTGAGCCACGATTGCATGACTTCTTTTTTGCTTCTTTATGTTTCATAACATCTAACATTGTAAAGATAGACTTTTGTTAACTCAATCTTTATATCAATTTTAAAAGTTGATAGAGTAGGAACCCATTCCGATATGGAGTAATTTGGGATTGACTTTAATACATGACTGAAGTCAAATAAAAAATCTAATCTCTCTATTGGATTGATACATTATTGCATAATAATTTACTGCCTGTATTGGAAAAAGAAAAACAATGTGTTTAGGTCCCCTCTCTCCTAGAAATAATGTTACAATTATAAGTGTCAGTATGATGGAAAATACTGAAGTGGAAGCTGTCTATATTATCGACTCACATCTTCCTAAACCACACAGCTGTATAGTCTCATCTAACTCAAATGAAGTAAATTTCTTTGAGGAGGCTGCTAAATTCATCATGAACGAATTATCTGAGATTGAGCTCTTTTACCTCTGTCTGAGCTCCACGACCATTGCCCTCTACACGGAAAATAAAGACAGTTTTGTGTAGCCTGAGTCAGACTAGGATAATCTGACTCCCTCTTCCATGGAGTAAATAATTGGAAGGGAAAAAAATAATTGGAAGGGAGATCTTAAGAGTACCAGAACCCAATAAAATCTTTTGTTTGTTCTGATCTTCTCAACTTTGGCTATTTAGCTCTTACTAGCTTTTTTAAAGAACTCCCTTTGTTGAACTTAACAGCCAGCTTCTACTTCATATACTGTATTCATATACAAAAATAGCAAAATTTAGACTGGGCATGGGGGCTCACACCTGTAATCCCAGCATATTGGGAGGCCAAGGTGGGTGGATCACCTGAGGTCAGGAGTTCGAGACCAGCCTGACCAAGATAATGAACCCCATCTCTATTAAAAAAACAAAATTAGCTGGGTATGGTAGCACATGCCTGTAATCCCAGCTACTTGGGAGGCTGAGACAGGAAAGTTGCTTGAACCCAGGCGGCAGAGGTTGCAATGAGCGAATACTGCACCATTCCACTTCAGCCTGAGCAATAAAAGCGAAACTTCATCTCAGAAAAAAAAAGGAAAAATTTATATCTTTTTTTTTAATATCTCTGCCTACTTACCTATGTATCTATGTATGTCTCTGACTATTAGGTGTGTGGAAATACACATACACATATAGATGGATATGTGTCATATGGATATATGAATACCCACATACAGATATATATAAAACATATATGGATATGTATGCAACTTTATATTGTAAAAAGGATGAAAATATAGTGAAGAACTGACCGTTTGAAAGTAAAAAGTCCATGACCACATCAAATAACTTGATGATCAGTAGCTTCTGGTCTTTGTTTACTACCATCTCTCTATTTAATACCATCTGCAATCAATCACATACCAATGAAACTGACCAAGACAGGACAAACCGTTGGTGGCAAAGTAGTTGAAAAAGTTAAGATCAAGTAGATAGTAAATTATATCAATAAAGTGAATTTTCCTGTTCATTTAATAAGAAAAACTGCATTAACAAAGAGACTATAACAATTTATTTTTAAAAAATCTTCTTACTTAATGATTCATTACAGTATACAGGCAAAAACGTAAAAGAGAAAAATTAGAAATTGATAGTCTTAGGATGCGAATGGGTGATATAATCAGTTGCACAACCAAATTTATTTTCTTTTTTAGAAAAAATAACTTACAGGTCCAATTCCCTAGAGCTGCTATAAGAATTCTTAAATATAGATTTTATTCAAAATATTTATGTGAAGAATAACAGATAACCTTGTGAATGATTAAAACAACACACATCTACTTATAATGGGTAAAATAAAAAGAAAGGTAGTAAAATAAAACATTATAGGATTGTTCTAAGAAAGGGCAAAGCTGGACCTGTTGCCTGCTCATTCATATATTATGAGGTTCTGTTTTGATCTATCTAGCATGTTTTTCATGATTGTAATCAATACAGCTGACTGAGCTTGGTCATGGTTATGAATATAACCTACAGATTTCGTGAATATAACCTGCAGATTTCATTAATAAATGTAAGGAAACATTTCAGGTTTCTAATAACCAAATGCACATTTTATAAAATAACATTCTGCTAACTAAATTTTAAAATAAACTGTAAGGTTTGGTCAATGACTTCCCTTGTTTTTTATACAGATACTTATTAAAACGCAAAGAGAAACTTGTAGTTGGATAAATCCACCCCAGCATAAAGAGCTTCTGATTTTTATGCTGCACAGAAACTCAGCTTTAGATAAGGGTGCTTTGTTATTGCATTTAACTCATTTATTACCTCTCTCCCTTGGGATTTCAAACATTGAGCTAGGATCGTAGCTTGAACAGATTTCTTATCCTAGTCCTTTAAAGTGATTCTAATAGAATTTATTTGGATACAAACAATAACATCCGTCTTGTAGTAGTTATCACTGTAATCACATGTCTTGTTAAATGAATTTTATCAATCTTATGTGCTATTATTGTGCCTTCTTATTGGAATGACTACCTATGGTTCACATTTTCTAACAAGATCATTGATACATTAAATAATTATACTGCAGTTTTTCTTATAGCCCTAACTCCAAATATTTCCTTTCACTGATCTTAGTATCTATGCAATTCCTTTTTTCTTTTCCCACTGATTTGCTATACTTAAATTTTTAATGTATTATTTCTATTGCATCTCTGGACATATATTTCCTTTCTAATTCTGCTCTCTTTCATAGCTTCATTTTTTGCTTTCTTTGGACTTGTGCCATTCATTTAGATTTATCAAGTACTTTATTTATTGTAGTGGTTTCTAAAATTATTTTGAGCTAGTTATTTGAATATCATAAAGCTAATACAAACTTAGTCAACTAAATGAATATGTATATATTATACATAAATATATATATATATGTATATATATATAATTCTTTTAGCTTTAAATTCTTACCCTTACTGTGTATTCTGTACTTTCAGAAACATCACTCAAATAATTGGCTCCCTGAGTTAAGCCCCACATGCTAAAAGGGATAAGTTCATTTTTAGAACACATGTTTATTTAATTGCACATTAGTTTTGTTAAGGTATGAAATACACATTACGAGACTTATTTATTACTTCTACCTCCAGCCACTTTTCTCATAGAAAAAAAACATTTTTTTGGTAATATGAAAATAAAATCACAGGTAGTCATTCATAAAGGGGTATGTTTTTCTGATGTAACAATTATCTCTTAATGTTTACATAATATAAATTTTCCATCTTGATTTTCTTATTTCTTTGTGTAATGAGATCTTCTTTTAAAGCAACTTCTGACTGAAGCAATTTCATCTTGAGAAAAAAAAATTGATTATTCTGTCTCTCCCTAGGATTTTTATTTTAATTTCCATTTAGTCAGTTTACTTGAGCCAACTGTAACACAAAAAGGCAATGTCCACACTGTCTTGCTCTTCACCCTCACCTCATCAGGCCAACCAGTTAATGTTGATTCGTTGATTTCCTTCATGTTACTAGCTGTATAACATATTCCTGCATTTTCTTCCCCAACCTGTGCCCAAGTCTCAAAACCCTTTTTTAGTTTCTACCTGGCAGAGAAAGGCAGCAAAGGTCTACTGGAGCAGACAACTATTTGCATTGATTTTGTATATGGGCATGCAGAATTTTCACACTCCAGGTGATTTTTCCATCTCAGTGGCTGGCTAAAAAAGTCTTGATAAAGATTATTAAGTTTTCAAAGGATTATTTGTACGACTGTATAAGATAGTCTGTCTATCCCACATACTCATTCATTGAGGCATCCTTATTTCTGTACTGTTGGTTTGCCAGCTTGAGCAAACATTACGTAGCCCTGAAGAACCAGAAAAAAAGAAAACACCATATTATGCAGTTTGTTTTGTTTTTTTCAAAATCTGAAGATTGAGAAGACAACAATCCCTGCAGGAATTAAAATGATAAATAGTTACAGATTTAGACCATTAACTTTTATTTGGTTTTAAAAAGTTCTATATACTAAACACAACAGCTAAGATAACCAAGAGACGGGTGGCTAAGTATGGGAACAATAATGCATCTAACACAATAGCAACATATATACATGCTATTGATAACAAAAATTCATAGATATGAAATTATGAAGCTGCAAATAGGACATTCCTTTTGTTGTTGTTGCTACCAAAACCAGCCTACTTTCTTTTTGGAGACATCTTACAACCTTAATACAGTTCTATTGAAACCCCAAATTTCTGCCTTTGGCAAGAAAAAAATGAGTCCTATCTCTGCCGGTTCACTTTAGAGTTTGTTTCACTGTAGAAAATGGTGTTTCAGTGACATCTTTCATGTATCAACTATCATGAGTAATAGAGATGTAAGAAGTATTGAAAAAAATTATCCTAATTTTTACATGTCTTGTGATTTTTCTGTTTCTAGACAAATCTTTCTAGAGATATAAAAATCAGTTCCTTAGAAAAATCATCCCATAGATACTTTTTCCACTAAGTGAAAAATATCTTAATGGAAAAACTTCATCATATAAACTTAAAGTTTTTTGTATACTACATTTTGAGGCTCTCTTACATTGTTTTCTGAAATGTTGAATTTTCAGAATAAGATTATACGCCCTCTCTATCTCCTGTTCTTTCATATTTCCTTTCCTCTCTAATGGCAAAATAAAATGAGGTTTATCTATTGCTAACTGCAACAAAGGAAAGAAAACAACAAAGGAAAATAAAGAGTCTGTGCAACTCTATTGATATATACATGAAATCCATGGGTAGACCTTGCCAACATAATTTTGAAAAATAAATTGTAAAACTTTGAGATATTCTTATACTGCTTGTTTTATACACACTGACCATCATCCAGAGTATCAGAGGGGGAAATAAATCAGCATTTGCTTAGAATTCATTTATTTTCAGTTGGGGTAGGAGTTCTTTGTGTCATTTAGACCTAGATATACAGTATAATAGTATAGAAATTTGTAGTTCATAAATACTTTGTGCAATATTCTTGAAAGTTTGCAAGGATAGGGAGGCTCCTAAAAAGCAAACTAATTTGTTTTTCATATTAATAGGCAATAAGAGGAGGCCAAGTAAATGGAATGTAATAGTATGCAAAAAAAAAAAAAAAAAAACAGATGCGAAGCCCCAAAGAAAAGTTGGAAAGAATTGAGGGAAGTAGAGATTTCTTGCTGTGAAAGTCTTGGTAACACCTTCATTAAAAGAGAACAAAGTCTACTCTCCAAGTAATCCTAACTTGCTCCAATATTCATGACTCTACAGTATTCAAGACCCTAGTAAATTTGTTCACCTGAAAATGTATTAAAACACTAGGCTACCTTTCCTTTGTTTTAGACCAAAGTAAATAAGAATGTAAAAAACATATGGGACAATTTACCAAATTTAACAAAAGTTAACATATCTATTACTATTTCAACTTTCAAGGTAATTGAGAAAATTCAGACTCATTTTACTTATTGGAAACATGAAAAAGATAGAGCTGTTTTTAACTTAAATAAAGGTACAAGACTGTTTGCAGAGATTGGCTACAATAATAAGACAGTTATTTTTACGGCCAACAGAAACAGAGTGAATTACCTACTGCATATTTGTATTGTCTTTCCTGCAAGATTACAAAACAGTTTACAGGAGGATCCCCAAAATAACTTGGCTCCTTAATTATATTAACTCCCCACTAAAATCTATCATAATATGTGACTCTTGCACTGTATACTTTCTTCCTGATTTAAATCAAAATTTGAACAATTGTAGTGAATATTGTAACAATAGTTTATAAGAGGAGTGAGGCAATATAAACCAGTGGGAAACTATCTGATGATTTACTACAAAGGTTCTAAAATTGTGCCAATCATTTCAAAAGCTAAATATAAAATTTAATATTTGTATATCTTAAACAGAATATATTAATAATTTATTCAGGTAATCCTTTTATGACAAAAAAAATGTTGCCTGAAGGCCAAGGGCAATAAACTGAACCTCGGGAATATTCTAAAATTTAAGGTATTGGATTGTATAATTAAATTTAGATAAGGAACTATAAGCCAGAACTTTCTAAAGCCCAAAGCCTAAATTTAGGCATTCAAACACTTAAGGAGGAAGTGATCTCCTTCCTTTATGGCAAACATTTATTTACATCCAAAAGAATTCTATAATACACATGCCCTCTTCCTGCCTCCAAACTGTAATTGAAAAATAAAGGGAAACTGCTGGCAATGCAGCTGTAGTTAGGGTTGCATACATTAGCCAGGTGGACATAAGAGCCATGGCTTTCAACAGCCAGCTGCAATTCCTTTTTCCTCTGGCATTTATGTTAAAGCATGTGATTTTCTACTTTATATACATGCAAATTTTATTAGCACCAGAATGATTTCTCTTCCATTCAGAGGAAGTCATAACTTACAACTATGCCCGAGTCCTCCACATTTCATTTCACTTTTCTAAACTGAAAGTTATTACCAGAACATATTTTTGAAAACTAACAGGGTGCAACTTGCCCTGTGAAAGTAGAATTACATATGGTACCACCTGCAGGTATGATAGAGGGTAAATTAAAAGGCAGGGGACAAAGTATATACCCAAAGTACAATTACTCCTTTATTGCTAAATGAAATAAACGAAACACTCGGTGTGGGTAAATAAAACAATTTTTGTCCTTTGAAGCTGTTCTTCTATTGTGTTTTTGAAGTTGTGGCTCGTTTCTCAATTTGTAAATCAAATATAAGACTTATAAATGTATATAATAAAAAAGTTCTTAGAAACAATTGATGAAGCAGATTAAAAATAGGCAAAAATTTTTGTTGATTCTTTTTTTTTGTTTGAAAACCTGGATGCTTTCCTGGATTGCTCTCTTCTGTTTATGCACGAAAAATTAGTCTCCAGAGAGGCTTAAGGAGGCTAAGCCAGTAAAAGACATTACAGATAATGAATAAACAAGAGAAGTATCTTCTTCAGTATCGGCAATTGCACGTCAATTATATACCAACCTGAACTGGCTGATGTGTCACCATAATTGAAACAAAGAATTGCCTATTTTGCCAGTGTGATACTATAGTGGGAGAATGGAGGAAAAGCTATAGGACTGAGGCTAAATCATCCACTGATACCCTGAAGGGACCCTGTTTCTTGTCCAAAAAAGAGAGGATTGAAATAGGGAAGGTTGATTGTGCTTGTAAGCCTTCTAGATGTCTAAGGATCTAAAAACAAAAATAAGACCTCAAAATTTGTAATCCCTTTGAATATAGAAATCTGTAGAGTTTGAATAACTAACTATATATCCTACAATTTTGTAATTTTTATGTAAATATGGTTTCATCAACTTTTTGTGGAACTTTCAAAAGTTATCTTTCTCTTTTTCACCCATCTCTCTGTCTCCCCGTTTTCCTCTCTTTTGTCTTTCTTTTTCTATTCCGTCTTTAAAAACTAAAAGTTAAACTACACAAATACATTTTTTGACATACTTTCAGTTTATCTTGGGTCATCAACCATAATCTCCCATTTATTTTCATTCCACTAACTTCTTACATTAATTTATTTGTAGCATCCACAGGACAATATTATAAAATAATATCTTTATCATATCGTCATGCCCATAATACAAATCTTAGGTATCTGGTTCCAGCTCCTGATTGAGCCCTGTCTTTCTCTTTACACAGACACACACAATTTTCCCCCACTGATTGAATCTGTATATTTTAGGTTCAGGAATTCTACTTTATTTCTTCTCTTTTCATCTCTTCCCAGAAACATAAGACAAGACAATTTTTAAACTCTGGTATGTCATTTATTTTCTATTAAAATAATCAAAGGTGAACCACTCTATCTGCTATTTTCTTCTCAATATTGGATTTACTAAGACTTATTACTCTTAAAGAATGCAGTTTTGTTTTCAAATTGTAGCTCCATGTTAGGTAAGTAAGATCTTAGCTTTTTTAATGTGTGATTTTTTTCAGCGCTCTGCAAACCAACCTCTTCATGGAAACATTTTTTTTTTTAATGAAAGCCACTTGTACAACTGTTTTTCTTGCTTGCATTTCTACTTTTTATTTTTCATGGGCCATGTTCAAATTCTCAGTATCTTAAAAATATTTTTAATAAAGTTTTTCTGAATGTTGTAAAAGATTTATTTTATTTTAATAATGTTATTCTAATATTAAGTTCTTTCCTTATATATGCCCATTTACAAACACAATAGTTGCTTGATTGTGATTTACCTAACTAAATAAATTTTCTTCTAGGCATAATATAGCCTCCTCAAGTAAGAGACCTTTATTAGACAGATAGTATATAGCAATTCCAAGCATAAATTAGTAGTCTACATCACACTTTCTTGTATGTTGCAAAGATTTGTAGAAATAAACAGTTATAACTAATTGTAATTTACCATATTATGTTTTCATATTGCTAATATACACAATCTTAAATAATACATAAATGCAATTTTTAGTCTTCTTTCAAGCTTTTATTTCTCAAACAGCCAATTAACTGTCAGCATTCTGTGACCTTGAGAGTTAAGAGTTTGTCTCTTCTAAGAATGTGAAATATATTTTCTACGTGCAACCAATACTGTGCAGTGATCTTTGTTGTGCCTCTTCTTTCATTGCATGAAAATTTACAATCACATTGGCAAAGGTAAATTGAAGTCACATCATAATCATCAACAAATGAATACTATGATAAAATCAGTCTCACAAGATGAGAAAAACGTTCTTTTAAAAATTTAATATATAATGATCAAGGCAGTTTTTCTAATAACCAAAGACATAGAAAGAAACTCCTCCGTATTACAAGATATTGATTTCCCCTTCCCGAAAAGGGAAATGCATGGGGAGTTAGTTTTTCTTAATTCCTTGTTATTTATGCTGCAAGATTCAGACAGTATATTTATATATTTTTTAAAAATTCCTGCTTTGTTAAGATTGTTACTGAAACACCAGGGGGTTTTGCTCACCACACACATAGCCAATCACTGAGACAATGAGTATTATCAGGGAAGAAGGCTTTATGTAGGTGCTATAGTCAAAAAGAATGGAATATTAATCTGAAATCCATCTCTTTAAGTGACTAAAATTAAGGGTTTATAGAGCATGGAAGAAACGTAACTACATGTGGGAAAAAAGAAATTAGAGAAGTATGAGAAAGAGTTGGCCAATGAGTAGCAGGTGGTCTGTTTAGGCAATCATGATTGATGGGGGCTCTTGCATCTCATTGGCTAGATGCAGTGATCCGGTAAGTTTCAGTTCCTTGATACTGTCAGGAAACCTGATGGTTGATTTCCTTGAGAAAGGAATTCAGATATGACAAATATAACTTTTTCAAGCTCTAAGACAAGGAAGGTAAATTTCTATGTTCATTCAAAGAAAACCATAAACATCAGTTCTATGGGGAAATTGAGCCTATTTAAAAGTGAACTGTGTCAAATAAAAACTGTATATAATTAAAGTATACAACCTGTTGAATGCACAGCCAGTGAGGGAAATAGCAATAATATGTGATGGTTAATTTTAATGTCAACAGTGCCCAGATGTGTGATCAAATGTTATCCTAGATGTTTCTGTGTTTTTAGATGAGATTAATATTTACTCAGTGAACTTTGAGTAAAGCATTGGGTCCTTCATTATGTGGATAAGTATCATCCAATCAGTTGAAGGTGACTAAATAGAACAATAGATTGACCTCACATGAGTGAAAGGGAATTCTGCAGCAGATGTTCTTTGCCTTTGAACTGCAGCATGGACTCTCCTCTGGGTCTCCAGCCTCCCAGCCCACCCTGCAGAGTTTGCATTTGCCAGCCTCCACAATCAGGTGAGGCAATTCTTTCAAACAAATCTCTTTCTATGAACATACATATTCTATTGGTTCTGTTTATTTGCAGAACTCTGATTATTGCACAGTATAGATAAATAATTGAATAAGTTATTCAATAATAATTGAATAATAAGTTATACTATATTATCTATAGTATAGATAAATAATTGAATAACTTATTCAATTATTTATCTATACTATAGATAATATAGTATAACTTATTATTCAATTATATATAGATAAATAATTGAATAATAAGTTATTCAATTATTTATCTATATTATAATTAAAATATTATAGGTGCTGTCATAGGTAAAATATTGTAGGTGCTGTCATAGGAGTTTATTCAACAAACTGCTGAATGTCTACAAAAACAGAAAGAGAAAAGAAGTCTTATGTTCCTCTCAATACAGAAAGAAACAATGGAC
This sequence comes from Cebus imitator, assembly GCF_001604975.1. Taxonomy (NCBI): domain Eukaryota; kingdom Metazoa; phylum Chordata; class Mammalia; order Primates; family Cebidae; genus Cebus; species Cebus imitator. The sequence continues at coordinate 3,615,720 of NW_016107322.1, forward strand.
CCAGTGCAGTGGCTCTCACCTATAATCCCAGCACTTGGGAGGCTGAGGCAGGCAGATCACCTGAGGTCAGGAGTTCAAGACCAGCCTGGCCAACATGGTGAAATCATCTCTACTAAAAATACAAAAATTAGCTGGGCATGGTAGCGGGCACCTGTAATCCCAGCTACTCAGAAGGCTGAGGCAGGAGAATCACTTGAACCCAGGAGGCAGAGGTTGCAGTGAGCCAAGACTGTGCCTTTACACTCCAACCTGGGGGACAAGAGTGAGACTTTGTCTCAAAAAAAAAAAAAAAAAGACTAAATTCAATAATTTAGAATACAAATTATAAAGCTACTAAGAATAGAATAGAAGAAAATGGTATCCACAAAAAACCTACAGTTAAGGCTACATTTAATGGTGAAATACTGAACTCATTCTCATTAATGCTGAGAATATCTTCTCTGACAACTCATTTTCCATATTGTTCTAGAGGTTTAATCCAATGCAATGAGGCAAAAAAAGGTACATAATCCATAAATATAGGAGAGTGGCAAAATTATGTCTCTCTCAGAGAACATGATAATCTACATATAAAAAAATCTACCAAGAAACTACATAAGTAATGAATGATATTTAAATATCACAGAATGCAATATCAAAATATAAAAATCAATAGTATTATTATAAGCTACTAGTAAACTACAGATTTTTAAAAATTCATATATTATAGCATCAAACAACATTCCTAAAAGTATATTTAATTAGTTATGTGTAAGACCTTTACACTGAAAATTACAAAGGCTTTCTGAGCCAATTTTAGATTATCAAATGTAGAGATGCATCATGTTCATATAGAAGCCAATACTACTATACTGTTCGTTTTTCCTAGATTTATTTATATATTATAACAATTGCCATGAAAATACCAGCATAAGTTGAGAAATCAATTGTAAAATTTATATGAAAAACATCCTAGAATAAGAGCAAAAATTGTGAGAAAAAATTAACACATTTACAGCACTTTAATTATTAGACATATGCATTTGCTTTAAAGAAATAATAACCAAGACATGAGATGTTGACTTAAGAGTAGACATGTACACCTGTAATTTCTGCATTTTAGGAGGATGAGGCAGGTGGATCACTTGAGGCCATGAGTTTGAGACCAGCCTTGCCAACATGGGAAACCCTGTCTCTATTAAAAATACAAAAATTAGCTGGGCACGGTGTGCCTCTCAAGTCCCAGCTACTTGAAAGCCTGAGGCAGGAGAATCACTTGAACTCGGGAGGTGAAGGTTGTAATGAGCCGAGATCACACCACTGCACTCCAGCGTGGGCAACAGAACAAGACTCTGTATCAAAAGAAAAAAAATAACATGAGTAGACATTTAGATCACTGAAACAGATTAAAGAGTTCAGAAATAGATGCATCCTTATAAATTGATTTTTGTAAATGTATCAAATTAACCAGGGGAAAATTTATTGCAACAATCATGCTGGAGTAAATGAATATTCACATAGAAGAAAAATGAGCTTGACCTTGTACACACTATATACCTCACACCATATACATATACAAAACCACAATCAAAGACACATCATTAACTTAAACATAAATGCTAAACTATGAAGGTACTAGAAGAAAATAAATGAGGGTACCTTTACTATCAAAGAAACAAAACAAAGGATAAATAACAACAAAAGAAAAAATAATAAATTTTATTTCATGAAAATTACAATGATCCAATCATCATAAGATTTCCATTTTGGAAAACTAGCATGATCCAAATAAATAGATGCTCATAGTATTTTTGTCAGCTATATATCAGTCTACATGTGTTCTTCAACCAGGAATTTTATTTTGGGAAAAGCATCATGGGTCTGTTAGGGTTGAGATTCTCTTCTCTAGGTATTATGGAGACATTGTTAGAGCTAATGCTCAATCCCTTCTGTGGCTGTGAAATGCAAAATTTTGGCAGTCAAATGTTAATCCTAAGATTTTCTATTCTTAGTAACAGGCTCAGCCCTCACAAGTCTAGCTGCTACCCAGTGTCAGAAATTTCCTGAATGGAAACACTTTGTCCGACTACTTTGTAAAGACAGCAATAACTCCTCTGGAGTTCTACCTCTGTCTTTGATTAAAAGATATCCAGCAACCATTACTGAATTTCATCTATTTAAGAACCACTTGAGATTCTTGAATCCTCAAAGACCTAACACAGTTCTTGCATAATGTTCATTCAATATGACTAATTGACTAAACTGACTGAATCATAGACTAAAAGAATGAAGATTCCCCACCCTGAAGATACATGCCAAAAGTAAGCTTTATCATGCCTTCCCAAATATGTCACTTTGTAACTTACCAAAGAATGCTTGAGCTCCCTAACTCCTCAATTACTATTTTTTTCATTCATGCACAAGATTCCAACGGCCCCTTCCAGATGGTGTCTGAGTTAACTAAATGACAAAATAAGTGTGCAGAACACCTTAATCTCAAGTTTCCTTATACGTTAATATAAGACTATTATAAATTATGGGGTTTTTTTTATTTCTGATTAGTGGACAAATAGGGAAATTGTAGCACCAACCATACTTCCACTAACCTCCTGGCCTTGGTCTCAGTGTAGTATACACACAGTCTGGATAAGGATCTCTCTTACTGAAGGGTCTAACAGTGTAAGGAGAGGGTGGTCACTTTTCTAGAATTAAACTAAAAAGTTTCTGGGCTCCCAAACTAAGTTGGTTATTCGAAAATTATCTAAGTGCTCCGGCCACAAAATGTTAAACAACAAAAACAGATTATATCAATTATGTGCCCAAATATTGATAAAGATTCAGCCATTTTTGGTGGTTTTTAGAAATCGTCACCTGCTTCTTATCAACAAATATCCACCGGAAGTAGAAGGCTTAAATGTGTTGCCTTCTTGCTGAAATCAAGGACTTCTCATTAGAAGTGGGAGCCCATTTCTTATTAGACCAACTGCTTTATCTTGCTCGCTGAAACAAACTTTTTTGCTACAGGATTTTAAATCTCTTGCAATATTAATAACTAGCATAAGATAGTTACTTTAGGTTACAAATCAAAACATTATGCATTGCTTTGCATTCCTAAACTTCCTGGAAAGATAGTCACACAAAGTAAATTAAGGGATCTCCTGTACATAGCATACTATCTAAGGTTTTTAATGACAAGCACCCATTTGAAATTAAGTGATTTACCCATTACAACGTAAGAAGTTGCTTTTCCATTATAAAGAGGTTTAGCACAACTTCATTTCTCCCAAGGAAGTTGGGGTAGGTGAGAAAGGTACATGTCTCCAATACTCTTTCTGGCCTAATTAAATATGAAAGCCTCAAATATTTTAGGGCTGACACCATTCACATACTCTCTTTAATTTTTTGTGTCTAACTCTGTATGAAAATTACTACTGTGGTAATAACAGACCACATATGTTAAGACATTCAGTAAACACTATGCTCAGCAAATTACGTGTAATTATTTCAATTCTTTCAACAATCTACCAAATAGTTACAGTTACTGTGCATTTCACAATGAGGAAATTGAGGCTTACATGAAACAAGTGCTTTGCTTAAGGTCAAATAGTAAGGGGCAAAGAACAAATTCAAATGCCTGTCTGTCCGATAACAGAGCCCACTTCCTAAACCTGTTGCTATATTGCCTAAATATTATGGAATTCACTATAGAAAATTTTAATTTGGGTATTAACTGCTGAATTCAGGCTCTCTCTACATCTTATTTTCTAGAACAGTATATCTTACCTAAAAAGGGAGTTACCCATCATTTGAAATAATTACTCATAATGCTGTAAACAGGAGGATATAAATTTCTGAAAATCTTTATTGAGTTTGAACATATATATCAAGAATAATACATTTACTCCAAGTATATGCTTTACTTTTGTAGTCAGTAGTAGCACAACTTATGTATTATCTGTGATTTACATTAATGAATAATATACAGTTTTAATTAACAATTCTATGGATCCCCTCATATATGGTGGGGATCCACAGAACCCTCATAAACTGCATATTGTTGTTACCAGAATAAAAACTACAAGAAGATGTCCATATTGGGAAAAAGATATAATAAAGATGCTTAAATTAGAAAAAGCACATACCCCTCAAGTTGACAAGAATATCCCTTCAGTGAACGCAAAATTGAAAGTGGTTAAGCATTTGATAAGAATCAAGCCCTTGAAGTTGCCACAAGGACTTCCAACAGAGGAGAACATGTCTAACATGTGCCTCAAAAGCACTGGGGAATTAGTAGTTCAGTGGCATCTGAAGCCCCCGGAGCAGAAAGCAGATGAGGCCTAGTGCCTGAGCAGCTTCCAATTGTAAAATCCAAATTGTTTTTATTTAAAGATAGTGAGAAAGTGTTCTCATTAAAATATGTTTTAAAAACCAAAAAAAAAAAAATTCTAACAGGTTTCATAGTAAGAGTCTTGCTAGGTATTTGTACTCTTTCCCCATGCTATTTTTAGATTATCTTAATTTAGTAGTTTGAGGATCATACTGATATTTAGAAAAGTAGATAATCCTGTTCAGATATAGTCTCAAATTCCCTCTAAAACTTGTAGTTCAATTGAAATGTCCTGAATATTGAGAAATGTAACTGGCAAAATAAGTGGGCTTTGTATGTATATGTTTAATTAAAGTGAATTTTAAATAACATCATTTTAATAGGTAATTTAAGAATCTATGTGAGTAATTATTTCATTTCTTAGATAAAAATTAATTTGCCTATGTAGTTTTTCAGTGAAGCTCTGACATTAGATAATCATTCTATTTTAGGATTTGTAAATGAAGGCTGATGTTCTAAGAAATCTCCTAGAGGAGAAAGTTAATCCCTGAATCCCCTGTAAATATTTTACTCACTACTTAAATTCCTTCCTTGTGGGCACCTTAAAATTATCTATTAAATAATTCTGTATTATCTGTTCAAAAAGTAATTGCAGTAATTTCATTTCTTTGAAGAAAAATAATTATTTGACTTTTCTAATTAAAGGATTTACTTCCCATGTTAATTATATTCATATAATTTTACTCAAGGAGTTTATTTTACTTTATATAATTTGCAAGAGCATTGGTTTAGTCATCTTAGTAATCTACAAGTTGCCAGAATTTAATTATTCTGAGGAAACCAAATCAAATGTTATCTAGATTGCTATACAACACTATGCAAGGAGAGACATTTTCACTCCTATTTCCTTTAGGATTTGGTTTCATCCTCTCAATTGTTAAAATTAGTTATAATTGTTTGTTATCCCTTCTCTTTTAAAAGTTTTATGGAGTTAAATAATTACACATATTTCCCCCAAGCTTGCTGATTGTCACTGTTCATATCTAACATAAGATATCTATTAGATTTCCTTCCTGAGGAACTCAAGGAGGTCTCCTCCCTGAGAATAGGACTGAAGAGTAAGTAGACATTTTCCTTGCAAAGAACAAATGTTCAAAATCCCTGCAAAGAGATAATGCTCAAAAGTAAAATTTGCTCAATGAGGCCAGGCACGGTGGCTCACACTTATAATCCCAGCACTTTGGGAGGCTGAGGCGGGCGGATCACAAGGCCAAGAGATTGAGACCATCTGGCCAACATAGTGAAACCTCATCTCTACTAAAAATGCAAAAATTAGCTAGGCCTGGTGACACATGCCTGCAGTCTCAGCTACTCAAGGGGCTGAGGCAGGAGAATCACTTGAACCTAAGAGACAGGGGTTGCAGTAAGCCAAGATCATGCCACTGTACTCCAGCCTGGTGACACAGCGAGACTGTGTCTCAAAACAACAACAACAAAAAAGATAAATGTACAGTTCCAACATCTAGGGAGCTTATTAACAGGGATTTAGAAACTGAAACCCTGGTATTTCCAGCAAGTAGAGGTCACGACTTCACCCGCTTAAATATTTTCTAACTGCAGATATAGATTTTATGTAACTGTAATATTAATGAAGAAATACCTAGAACCTATCTAATGCCTTTCCATAAAGGACTATGATTATGTGATTCCATTGACAATAAAAGAGATTTATCAGAACATTAAAGTTAATCCATCTCCTATGCCTCTAAGTAAAGCTATGTATTTCCATACTATATTAGTCTATTCTCATGCTGCTAATAAAAACATACCCAAGACTGGGTAGTTTTTAAAGGAAAGAGGTTTAATTGACTCACAGTTCCACATGGTTTGAGAGGCATCATGAAACTTGCAATCATGGCTGAAGGGGAAGCAAACACATCCTTCTTCACATGGTGGCAGGAGTGAAGGAAGGAAAAAAAAACCTTATAAAACCATCAAATCTCATGAGAACTCACTATCATAAGAACGGCATGAGGGTAACTGCCCCCATAATTCATCTACTTCCCACCAGGTCCCTCCCATGACACACAGGGATTATGGGAACCACAATTCAAGATGAGATTTGGGTGGGGACACAGCCAAACTATATTACATACAGTGATAATTAAATTTGTGTGGCAACTTGTCTTGATTAAGGGATACCAGCTATTTTATAAAACATTATTTTGGAGTGTGTCTGTGGGGATGTTTCTGGAATAGATTAGCTTTTGAATCACTAGATTGGGTAAAGAAAATCTGCCCTTACCAATGAGAACAGGCATTATCCAATCTGCGAAGGCCCAGATAGCACAAAAAGGCAGAGGAAGGGGAAATTCATTTTCTCCTTCTTCTGCTCTTGGACACTGGAGCTTGTGATCCTCCAGCCTGCAGATTTTGGGACTTATACTAGTTGCCCCTCACCTCTCAGACTCTGGCTTTGAACTGGGACTAAGAGTTACACCATTAGCTCCTCTGATTCTGAGGCCTTTGTATTCAAACTGAATTATTCCACTGGCTTTCCTGCTTCTCCAGTTTGCTCACTGGCATATCACAGAACTTCTTGGCCTTTGTGTTTGCTTGATCCAATCTCATAATGAATTCCCTTTTATATATCTGTATATGTATCCTATTAGCTCTGTTTCTCTGAAGAACCCTGACTAATACACATATTAAAATGGCTTCAGGGGCAAAAGAAAATATCTCTTTCTATTTGAAGAACTTAGTTGAAATCCTTATGGAAGGAAAGAACTCAACAGTGTGCAAAAGTATATCACATTAGCAAGGGAAAATGGTGCACTCAACATCTAGGCATTTTTCCCGGAAAATCATTTTCAAAATGTCTACATTTCAAATTAGTGATTACATTACAAGTATGTGTACCCTCTGTGGAGCTTTATAAATTGAGTGTCTTATATGATATCGTCTACATTGTTGTAAACTTAAAGTTTAAATTTTCTAGTATTTAATTTCCAATATTCACATATCTGTCCTTCGACAACTAGAGCTCAAGAAACCTAAGTAAAGATAAGTATGAATTTGCTTTTTACCCTTAGCCCCTGGCAAATATCTTGTCCTCTGCTTCCATGAATTTGACTCTTACAGATACTTCATATAGGTGGAATATTGCAGAATGTGTCCTTCTGGGCAAATATGTCCTTCAAGTTAATCCATGTTGTCTCAAATGGCAGGATTTCCTTCTCTTTTGAATTGTACTCATAGTATACACATATATATCAGATTTTCTTTATCAAATCACCTGTGATGGACACTTGGGTTGTTTTCATACCTTAGCCATTGTGAATAATGCTGCAATGAAAATGGGAGTGCTGATATCTCTTAGAGATCTTGATTTCAATAATTTTAGATATTTATCCAAAAGTGGGATTGCTGAATCATACAGTAGTTCCATTTTTAACATTTGAGGAAGCTGCATAAAATGCAAAATAAGCTCATCTCTAAATTTCCAGCTTTGATGGCCTTTAGATGTGAACTGCATCATTGGCTCTCCCCTGGGTCTCCAGGCTGCCAGCCTACCCTGCAGATTTTGTATTTGCCAGTTTCCATAATCATGCAAGCCAATTCCTTAAAATAAATATCTTTCTGTATGTGTGTGAGTATACACACATGTGCATGTATGTGCACACACACACACACATACCATGTGTTCTATTTCTCTGGCGAACACTAACACATTAGAAAAGGAGAGATATGGGATGGAGAGCATGACATATGTTTATCAATATCTGGAGAGACTTCATGGAAATATAACCAGATTTATTTTGTGTGATTTTTGAGAGATCCAGCTGCCTGGATTTAAATTAGAGGCTGGTAGTTTTCAGCTTAGAGAGAAGACAACAAAATTGACACACCAATACAAAAAAAAAAAAATTGAAAGGGATTGACAGGTGAGACTGCAGAATTTTAAAGTGTGGGTTGTTTATAAAGTTAGTGAGGCAGCTGTTCAAAGGTATAGTTTCAGTTGTACTAGATGAGTAAGCTCTAGACATATGCTGTAAAACATAGTCCTTATAGTTAAAATACAGTATAGTTTGTTAAGTTGGTAGATATTATGTTACATGTTCATCTACAGAAACAATGAAAGGGACACAGGGAAACTTTTGGAGATGTTGGATATTTCTATTACTTTGATTTTGATGATGTTATCACAGATATATGCCTTTGTCCAAACTCATCAAACTGTACATTAAATATGTGCAGTTTTCTATATCAATTATAACTTGAAGCTGTTAATAAATACACAAAATGATTTATATTGCTATATATTGAAATTGTCATCAGTTAGTTTACCTTTATCCATATTCCTAATCAATAATGTAACATTCAAGGTCAAAATATTATATTGAATGTTTTTTTTCTTGAGGCAGTTTCTCTCTCCATCACCCAGGCTGAAGTGTACTGATGCTGTCACAGCTCACATCACCCTCAACATCCCATCCAGGGCTCAGGTGATTCTCCCATCTCAGCCTCTCAAGTAGCTGGGACAACAGGTGCCACCACTATGCCCAGCTATTATTTTTTATTTTTTGCAGAGACATGGTTTTACCATGTTGTGTAGGCTGATCTGGAGCTCTTGGGCTAAAGAGATCAGCCCACCTTGGCTTCCCAAAATACTGGAATTATAAATGTGAGCTGCCACACCCAGCCTAATCTTACTATTACATTATGTTTGTTTTGTGTATTTGCTATGTGTGTGTATACTTTGAGTTGTAAGTAAAAAGTAACTTGAGAATGTTATTTTTATTCCTTAAACCTCTGTGTGCTAATTTCAACAAAGAGTGCTTATGAAATTGTAGACTCAAGGAATCCCTAAGTCTTGAACATGCCTTAAATATGTTACTAACATATTCAACCTCTTTGTACTTGCAGGTGCCATCACATTAAAATAAACTCGCCTGCCACTAGCTAATATCTCCCCAAGAACACAATGTGGCAGATAGTTTCTCAGCCCTGCATTGATTTCCAAAAATTTCAGGGGTAGCTACTGATCTCAAGCAAAAACTTAATGAATCTTTTTTGAATTGAACCATGTCAACTGGAAGCAAGAATCACAATAAGAAAATAAAATTGCAACTAGGAGAATAGTCATCTTATACATGCCATGACTTTGTACCTTGACATTGATTGACAGTCATCATTGACTCCAAACCCACTGAGTTGAAAATGTGTAGAATCTTCTGTTTTCATCTTGAACCTTTTCCACCAGGAGAGTATAGAAAATGGAGTAGAAAAGGAGAGAAAAAGTAAATTTAATAACAAGTGAAACATGTTAGCTGTCCAAAGAAGCATAAGCTCTGCTCCAAATATATTTCATAATTGCAGAAAATTGTAGAAAGACAAACCAGGGCTCATGTAAGCACACGGCGCTCTTCTACTCTTCTGTAATGCTGTCCCCAGAGCAACTTAAACACCTCAATCCTTCATGTTGCTGAAACCAAGATTCATCCCTCCTGAGAAGTAAATTGGCTTTCATTTTCAGGGTCTGTAAATTTAAAAATGCATGTATTTGTAGTTTTGCACAAAATCGTAACTGGTTTTTATACTAGATTAACAACTCTTAAAAAATTAAGTGGCAGACAAATCTATGATTAACTCACTAAAATAAAAACAGGCATTTAATTTAGTAGCTTTTTGACAGTTTTTTATTTTTTGGTGAACTGTTTACAGTAAAAATAATTCCATAACAATAAACTAATAGCAACATTTGGCACATTATGCCATTTTACCCTTTTCATGTTTATGATGGGATTTTTATTAACAAATGAGTTTTTACATACGTCCAAACTTTCAGGGAACTGAAAAACTGTATTATAAATAAAATCCTTAATAAAACGTCACATCTGAATTAAAAAGGGAAGATTCAGTATTTTCTTTAAAAAAAAAAAAAAAAAAAAAGGACAATTGGGCCAGGCGCGGTGCCTCACACCTATAATCCCAGCACTTTGGGAGGCCGAGGCAGGTGGATCACAAGGTCAAGAGAATGAGATCATCCTGATCAACATGGTGAAACCCCGTCTCTACTGAAAAAAAAAATACAAAAATTACCTGGGCATGGTGGCACGCGCCTGTAATCCCAGCTACTCAGGAGGCTGAGGCAGGAGAATTGCCTGAACCCAGGAGGCGGAGGTTGCGGTGAGCCGAGATCGCGCCATTGCACTCCAGCCTGGGTAACGAGAGCTAAACTCCATCTCAAAAAAAAAAAAAATAAGTAAATAAAAAAGGACAATCTTTTGCAGAAATTTGGTAGAACATTGCATTGTAATGTTGGGCCGGTGATTGCGAATTATCTTGAAATGAGTAGAATAAGAATAATCGGCCAGTTTTTAATAAGTATCATACACAATTGAAGAATATATTATGTGTGTCCAAATATTAGAAGGGCTCTCTGGCTTTGTTATTGTTGACGGTGAATATGTAAATCAAATCTTTATATTCAAGGCTTGTATTTACCTCTGCTTCACCTGACAGATGTAATAACTTTCAGTATTTTATTTGAAAAGGCTAGAATTTATATATACACATGGCAATTGAACCCCTGTGGCTGACACCAGGGCATTCCAGGAGAATACTGACATTTAAGGCTGTCTTGGATTTTTTCCCCAAAGAAGGAGCCTTTAAGTGGGTCATGGCCCACAGGTATTGAACTGCTTCCCTTGCTGACAGCTATTTACCAGAGCACAGTCCAGTAAAAGAGGAGGATTAAGAAGCTCCAATTGATGAGAAAATAGCATTCAAAGTTGAAACTTCCTTGTACTCCCAGAACTCAGCTTTTGAAAATCTTTTAGCAAAACCATTGTCAAGGAATGGCATAATCACAGAATAGAGTAAGAAGATTTACAATTCTTAAGCAGAAAAAAATGCATTGAGTTTCTACCTTATAAGGGCTCATAGGAAATAGCCATGTGAAACTGAATCACAGGGAGTAGTCATTGATCCTTTCAAACTATGACAAAAGGTTTTAGAAGAAAATACATCTTTCCATTATGCAACCCCAGATGAAATATATGCTAGAAAAAAAAAAACATGTGAAATAATGAAATGTATGTTCTATTTTATTTGGAATAATTCCTATAAGCAATAAAAATATAAAGTTAAGATTATTTTTACTAACCTGAAAACTAATGTGCCTTGTATATAAGAGAATCCAAAAAAAAAAAATGTATATTGAATGAGCTATATGCTGAGGCCATTTATTTCCCTGGAGTTTGCATTCAATTGATTGCTTCTATTAAGTTGAATATAAAATATGTAAGTGACAGCTAAGGGATGGAAACTTGAAGAGCAGATGTTTTAATGAAAAACCAGGTTTAATCTCATAAATGTCATATATGTTTTCTTTGTATCTTCTTTTTCCCATGTTTTCTAATTGAAAGGCTATTCTTCCATTTTATATGGATTTATGGGTGTCTGTGAGAGTGTGTGTGTGTGTGTGTGTGTGTGTGTGCACGCCTGTGTGTGTTTGAGGGAAAGATCCATGAGTTTACTGAGTCGCCTCAAAAAAAGAACATTTCCTATTAGGGCCTAATGAAATGATCTGAGACTGATTCAAGGATTACTGTGAAGAGCTGAAAATTTTTCCTTGCCAAGATAATCACAATTTTGACAGTTTGGTTTCAAAAAGGAAATGTTAATAATAAGATGTAGTAAGTACTCACTGCTAATCATACTGAGGGCTCGTCTAAGCACTGTACATGAATTAGCTCATTGATAGTCACAAACGCCTATGGAAGGAGGTTCAATTAGTATCCCTATCTTACAGATAAAAGTTCAATATTCAGACCAAAGTTATGTAATCAGTAAGTAATAGCATCAGATATTAAACTCAGGAATGTTAATTCTTTTTTTAAAAAATTATGTATTATACTTTAAGTTCTGGGGTACATGTACAGATCACGCAGGTTTGTTACATAGGTATACACGTGCCATGGTAGTGGTTTGCTTCATCCATCGCCCTGTCATTTACAGTAGGTATTTTTCCTAATCCCTCCCCAATCCCCCACCCACTGCTATTCCTCCCATAGTCCCCATGCCCTAAGGCCCCACTGTGTGATGTTCCCTTCCCTATTTTCCTGTGTTCTCATTGTTCAACACCCACTTGTGAGTGAGAACATGCGGTGTTTGGTTGTCTATTCTTGTGTCAGTTTGCTGAGAATGATGGTTTCCAGTGTCCTCCATGTCCTTTTTTATGGCTGCATAGTATTCCATGTTGTATATGTGCCACATTTTCTTTATCCAGTCTATCATTGATGGGCATTTAGGTTGGTCCCAAGTCTTTGCTATTGTGAACAATGCTATAATAAACATATATGTGCATGTGTCTTTATAATAGAATGATTTATAACCCTTTGGGTATACACCCAGTAATGAAATTGCTGGGTCAAATGGTATTTCTATTTCTAGATCCTTGAGGAATCGCCATAAAAACTCTAGAAGAAAACCTAGACAATACCTTTCAGGACATAGGCATGGGCAAGGACTTCATTACTGAAACACAAATAGCATCGGCAACAAAAGCCAAAATAGACAAATGGGATCTAATTAAATGTAAGAACTTCTTCACAGCAAAAGAAACTATCAATAGAGTCAACTGGCAACCAACAGAATGGGGAAAAAATTTTGCAATCTACCCATCTGACAAAGGGCTAATACCCAGAATCTAAGGAATGTTAATTCTTAAGTTACACAATTTAAAAAAGAGAATAGGAAGACATTCTCTTTTCCTAGTTGTTAGGAGAACACATATTAGTGGTTCAGAAGTCAGAAGACACATGTATCATCTTGATGTGCAACCTCAACTCTGGGATCCTCCCTATCTATGAAATCAATTCAAGATCACCATCTCACAGCATACTATATGCATTTGATAGGATCAAATATGTGTAACATGCGTTTTTGTAAATTGTCAAATTCTGTATTTTATATAGCAATTCTATATTTTATATAACACTGCATTTTCAAAAGCTCCGGGAATAAGATCATTACTCATTTTCAAAATATTAAACTTCTCCTTTCCTCTTCCCAAGTGAAGGAAAAGAGTGAGCAACAGCTTTTCTTGGGTGTGGACTTTAGGTCAGAAAAGCAAATTGTGTCTATTTTTTTGATTAGTAGAACATCTATTTCTTATTTACTAATTGGATTCATGTAACTCACCAATATAAACAGCATAATTGTCTGATTTATTTTAAGACCCAGTTTGTCTATTTCAAAAAAAAGATATACCAGACTTTATCTCAAAATATCAGGCAACTTTCAAATCATTGAAAGAAATAATTTATCATTTTTTACTGTATTGTTATATTTGCTTACTAAGCCTAACAGAAAAGAAGTATGTAATACCTCATTAAAGCAATTGTCCTTGATGTTTCTAAATGAAAACTGTGAAACAAATACACAAATTATAGTTTCTGAGATTTGAATATTGGAGTAGGACCACAGTAAAATTTGATACTTAAAATTATATAAAGGTATCACATAATACTGTTTCCATGATAGGCCATAGACTAATAAACTCAAGTTTCATACACTCTACACTTAGAATATTTCTATTTTAAAAACTCCAACTAAATAAAAGGAAAGAACTAAAATGTACTGCTTTTTCAAAACATGATATGCATCTTTATAGTGTGTTTTGTCTATTGTTTGATTTAATTATTATAACAGCCCCATAAGGAATATCTTATAATTATTTCCACTTTAATAAAGGTAGAAGAAATGTGGCAGAAAGTTTCCTTATCTAGCCCAAGTTCCCAAAGCTTATGGGTATTAAATATATTTGGCTATAAACTAAAGAAATCTCACTCCAGAGTCTGCATTCTTAGTGACTCTTCTTTAGCAAATTGTATTGATTTGTAACATCAATTAGACATAATATCATAATCCATTTTTTGATTCAAAGCCAGTATTCTCAACACATTCTCAGGGAATCAGATGCATGTAGATCACTTTGGTGACTTTATATATATATATATATATATTTTTTTTTTTTAAGGCAGTTTCAATAAACATAGAAGTGTAGCTATCTCTTCAACATACTGATTTAATTTCCTTTAGATATATGTTCAGTGGTATTATTGGATCATATGGTAGCTATATTTTTAATTATTTGAAGAACTTTTATATTACTGTTTGTAATGGCTGTACTAATTTGCATCCTCACCAAGAGTGTATAAGAATTCTCATTCTCCATATCCTCAACAGCATTTACTTTTTATCTTTTTGATAATGGACAGTCTAACAAGGGTGAAGTGATATCTCATTGTGGTTTTGATTTACATTTCTCTGATGATATTAGTCTGTTCTCATGCTGCTACTAAAAACATAGCTGAAATTAGGTAATTTATGAAAAAAACGGTTTAATGGACTCACAGTTTACATGGCTGGGGAGGCCTCATGATCATGGCAGAAAGCAAAGAAAGAGCAAAGCCACATCTTACATGGCAACAGGCAAGAGAAGTACAAACGAGCCCGTATAAAATCATCAGATCTCATGAGAACTCACTCACTGTCAAGAGAAGACCATGGAGGTAACTGACCTCATTATTCAACTACTTCCCAAACACATGGGGATTATGGGAATTATAGCTCAAGATGAGATTTAGGTGAGGACACAGCCAAACCATATCATTTAGTGATGTTGACCATTTTTTTAATATACTTTTGCTGGTCATTTGTATGTCTTTTTTTATGACTGAGTCAGAGTCTTACTGTGTTTCCTAGGCTGGAGTGCAATGGTGCAATCTCAGCTCACTGCAACCTCTGCCTCCTGGGTTCAAGCAATTCTCCTGCCTCATCCTCCTAAGTAGCGGGGATTACAGGTGCCTGCCACCACACCCAGCTAATTTTTGTATTTTTAGTAGAGGTGGGGTTTTGCCATATTGGCCATGCAGGTCTCAAATTCCTGACTTCATGATCCCCCCACCCTTGACCTTCCAAAGTGCTGGGATAACAGGCATGAACCACCATACCTAGCCCATTTTCATGTCTTCTTTTGAGAAATGTCTATTCAGATATTCTTCCCATGTTTCAATTGTTATTTATTTTACTATTGTTATTTGAATTTTTTATATATTCTGTGTATTAACCTCCAGACAGTTGCACAGATTGCAAATATTTTATCCTATTCTGTAAGTTGTGTCTTCACTCTATTGATTATTTCCTTTACTGTCTAGAAGCTTTGTAGTTTAAAGAAATCTCATTTGTCTATATTTGGTTTTGTTGCCCATGTTTTTGGGGTTTTATCCAAAAAATACTGTGTAAACCAATGACATGGAACTTCCCCCAATGTTTTTCTCTAGTAGTTTTTTAGTTTTTTGTCTTATTTTGAGGTCTTCAATTTATTTTCAGCTGATTTTGTAAGTGTTGAGAGATAGAAGTCTAATTTCATTCTTTGGCATGTGGATTCAGCTTTTCCAGAGAAATTTTTTTTAAGAGACTGTCTTTTTCCTTAATGTGCAGCCTCTGTGCCTGTTGAAAATCAGTGAGTTGTAAATGCATTTCTGGGTTCTGTATTCTGTTCCAATGATCTATGTATGTGCTTTTATGCTGGTACCACGTTTATTTGGTTATTATAGCTTTGTAGTGTATTTTAAAGTCAGGTGGTATGTGGCTTGCAGATTTGTTCTTTTTCCTTGGAATTGCTTTGACTATTTGAAGTCTTTTGTATTTCCATGTAAATTTAAAAGTTGTTGTTGTTGTTGCTGCTGCTGCTGCTGTTTTGTTTTTTGATTTCTGTGAAGAACTTCCTTGGAATTTTGATTGGGATTCCATTGAATCAGTATATTGCTTTGGATAGTATTGTTATTTTTACAGTATTAATTATTCCAATTTATAAATATGGACTATCTTTTGATTTCTGTCCCCTTCAATTTCTTTCATTAGCATTTTTGTATATAGTTCTTTTCCCTCTTTGGGTAAATTCATTTCTAGTTATTTTATAGAATAAAAGTCCACATATCTAAGGTTATCTGTAGTTTACCCTAAAAATGATTTGGTCAATTGCATGTTAGAGATTGTGTGAGGCTGAGGGAGGTCCCCAGTAGGAAATCCACACTTGGAAGACCAACCATGTAGAAACTTTCTCTAGATAATGCATTTGAATATCAAAAATGATTATGGTGGTGTCCAGGTGGTGACAATTGTTAGTTTTGTCCTATTTAAGCAGACCAGAGCCTGGGCATGAAAGCATTCTTTTATTAAAGTATAAATTTAATTTTTGAAACCAGATAGCTCCCTTTTGAAGTTTTACGTTAAGTTGCCCTATTCTAGTGGCTATTCTTTATTAACTGTTACTTAAATGTGGTAGCCTTACATTGTGGAATATAGTGCTAAAGAAGGAGCAGCTCCTCTTGCTGAGGCCAGGGTTGATGGTAAGAATAGCAATTAACATTAAGGTAAAACCCACCAGTAGAGAGGGGAACTCAGGGTACAAGTTGAGATTCTCCCTCCATTTCCAAAGAACACCTCTGATTTTTATTTTAGAAAGGACAGTCATTGCCTTATATTCCAGTCATGATTTATTTTCATTTTTATTTTTTGTTTTTGTTTTAAACATTTATTTTAGGTTCAGGAGTACACATGCAAGTTTGTCATATAGGTAAATTGCATGCCACAGGAGTTTGGTGAAAAGATTATTGTGTCACCCAGATAATGAGCATACTACACAATAGGTGATTTTTCAATCTTCTTCTTCCATCTTCCACCCTCAAGTAGGCCTTGGTGTCTGTTGTTCTCTTCTTTGTGTCCATGTATATAACATTTAGATCCCACTTACAAGTGAGAACATGAGGTATTTGATTTTCTGTTCCTACATTAGTTTTTTTAAGATAAGGGTCTCCAGCTCCATACCTGTTGCTGCAAAGGACACGATCTCATTATTTCTTGCAGCTCTGTAGTATGCTATGGTTTATATATACCACATTTTCTTTATCCAGTCTTCCATTGATGATCATTTAGTTTGATTCCATATCTTTGCTATTGTGTATAGTGCTGCTGGGTGTTTCTGGGGCAATAGGATGCTGCAACCCTTGGCAAATTCCAGCAGAAGTATGACTACTAGACTGGAAGCTCTAGCAGGTGTGGCTTTTCCGGTTATAAGGAGCAGGGAGTGTGGTGTGAGTGCATTCACCCACTCCACCATCCAGATGTTTCTAGGGATAACAGGAGGCTGTGCCTGCCAGCCAACTTCAAACAGAAGCAGGACCACTTGGCCACAAGCTGTAGCAGGAATTGCCTGCCTGGCTAGCAGTGACAGGAGTGGGTTGAGTTGTCTGCTTTGCTGTCCAGGTACTTCCCAGCACAAGAAGAAGCTGCATCCTCTGGCTGAGTTCACACAAAAGTGGTACTGCTGGCTGGAAGCTCTAGAAAGCATTGCCTGCTTGCCTATGGGTGTCAGAGGGTGGGGTTGCCATCTCTGCCATTCAGGTGTTTCCTGGAACAAGAAGAGGCTGCAGCCACTGGCTGAGTTCCTACAAAAGTGGGACTTTTGGACCAGTAGCTGGCACTGAGCCTTGTCTGGCAAGGTGTGGTGGAATGGAGCAATCTTTTTGTTCTCAGGCACCGCAACTGGGGCTATGGCACAAATGCTGGTCCACTCCGGGGCATGAGGCTTGTAGAGATCCCCTTGGAATCAAGAGTTGCCCTGGCAAAACGTCCAGGTGCTTTCTGCCTCAGGCTAGAAGTGCAGTGGGGAGACATGGGGGTGCCAGGAGGGTTCTCTCATTCCCAGTTTTACACAGGTCCCTGTGGAGAGTATAAGTGTCTCAAGGGTCTCTCACTCATTGAGTTTCCTGTGTTGGGGAGGTTCTCCTGGCTCCATGATGAACCCAGACAGGATGGTGCCAGCTTCAGTCCTCTCTGCTCTCTGTGTCGCCTGCTGCCTTGACTGATCCCAGAGTGGTCTCTCAGACCATCTGCCTGCAGAGTCAGTGTTCACCAGCCCTTTTTCTCTTTGTGAGAGCAGCACACATGCACTGCTTCTGTTCTGCCATCTTTTATTTATTTTACTTTTTCTTTTTGTAGCTTCCCCTGCCATTTCCTCATTTCCTGTTTCTCTACACTATTTAATTGGGGCCAGTTTGCCAATTTCTTTGTAATTTGTAAATATACACAAGCAAAGTGACCATGTATTCATGGTCACTCTAGGGGGTTGGGGAGGAAGAGGGGAATCTCTGAGGTCAGAATATTTGAACTTAATTCTTATTAATATATATGCAATCACCTGTTCTCCTTAATCTATTCAATAACCACTTCATAATACCTTGTGGTAATTAACTCTGTGTATGGTACCCAGAGCTGATTTTTTCAGGCCAAATAGAATGGATACTTCATTTCAAAACTTATTTTATTCTTTCAGAACACTATGTTAACCGTGGAATAAAATCATCATAATAAAAGTTTGAATAAATAATTTTATTTAAGCTTGGAAGAAATTTCCACAGAATACCTGTATAACAAAATAAACAGAGTAATATCTGAACTCTGATCAACTAGCTGGATATCCTTGAGAGAGCCAGATAGCTGTCCCAAACTCACCGGGATAAGAAATGTGATATTCAAGGTAGCGATGTTTTGGCCTTGTGTGATGCAAGGGAGTTTTCTCTCCTAAGAACATCTAGGGAGTTGTGTATCATTAAAGAAAACCTATCATTGATTACTTTGAATAGTTTATTTTAAAATATAAATAACTACATTATAGTTTAACTTACATTTGAAGTGAAAGTTTGCAAGAGTGAATGAAAAATATATGTAAGGAGAAAAAAGTACAGAAAACATTTGTTTGGTTTACATAAATAGTAATGTGGTATCAGAATGTTTTATTACTTATGGTAGATAATCTGTTAGCAAATACATCAAGCGCAACCGTGCCAAAAGCTTAATGAGCAAAGTGGGATAAACATCACTCTTAAAAAACAACCATATCTGTTAGAGTGAGCAGATAAAATACAGGAGTAATTCTTTTGATAAAATCAGTCAAAATGAGACTCAAGGTAACTAAGAAAAGATGATTCATTGATGTTAAAATAAAACAGTATTATTGGAAAGATAGGAATTTTAACAACACAAAGGACAGTTATAGTAAAGTAAAAATGAAAGAAGAGGAGGAATAAGTAGGAGATTATGTTAAGCTGAGAAACAGCTATGATGATCAGAGATTTTTTAAAATAATGTGTCCTTGGCTGGGCAAGGTGGCTCATGCCTGTAATCTCAGCACTTTGGCAGGCCTAGACAGGCGAATCACTTGAGGTCAGGAGTTCAAGGCCAGCCTGGCAAACATGGTGAAACCCCGTCTCTACTAAAAATACAAAAATGAGCCGAGCATGTTGGCATATGCCTGTAGTCTCAGGTACTCGGGAGGCTGAGGTGGGAGAATCGCTTGAACCTGGGGGGCAGAGGTTGCAGTGAGCCAAGATCCCGCCACTGCATTCCAGTCTGGGCAACAAAGTGACGCTCCTACTCAATAAATAAATAAATAAATAACAATATAATAATGTGTCCTAAAGTTGACAGTTTTTTTTTCTTTGAGACACAGTCTCACTCTGTCACCCAGGCTAGAATGCAGTGGTGTGCTCTTGGCTCGCTGCAACCTCTGTCTCCCAGGTTCAAGCGATTCCTATGCCTTAGCCTCCCAAATAGCTGGGACTAAAGGTGCACATCGCTCAGCCTGGTTAATTTTTGTTTTTTAGTAGAGACAGGATTTCGACATGTTGGCCAGGTTGGTATTGAACTCCTGACCTCAGGTGATCCTCCTGCTTTGGCCTCCCAAAGTGCCAGGATTACAGACATGAGCCGCCATGCCTGGCACAACTTTCATACACCTACTTTTTTACAGGAATTTCTTGATAATTCAATTGTTCAAATAGCTCACCTAAACCACTGCTGTTAGTCAGTAGGTAGATCATTCTGTAACATCGAAACAGAAAAAGTCCAACAATTATATTATTAAAAATCACTATATTACACTTATATTCTTTCAAATCAGACCTTCAAAGAATGTGATAAAAGATATTACAATGAATGTCAATTATATAAATAGGTCATGATGAGAATTTATTTATATGAATAGGTCATGACAATAATTTAGCAAACCATTTGTTAAATATACAATTATTTAAAAATACACAAAAATCCGTGAATATTGTCTAATTATTTTTAAAATAATAATTTTAAAATTATAGCTTATAATACTTAATTTCAAACTTTGAAAATGGGAGCTACTTATAGCATTGGATAATATATATGAAAGATAAGTTATATGATCCTACAGTTCATCCCGATCATCAAATATGACCAAGATGCTGATACACATTTCATAAATCATGCACACCGATTTATGAAATGGTCAGGGAAATGGAGGTTCTACGATTCATGATCTCAAAGCTTTCTTCTTTCAGGTTACATAGTCTCTTTATATTGATGCCAATGAAAATACACATCACTACAGTTTTATTTTGTGTAAGTTCCACAAAGGTAAAATGTGTCTGCAACTTTCCCTGAGAATTTTGCCTAGTAATCTTTGGTACTGTGTGATTATAAAACTTATCCACAACAACCCCACAACCTTTACAACTTTCCGTTGTGAAAACATTTTGTGCCTTTGAAGTCATTATCTAAGATCTCTGCTTTCTGTTCTCAAGTGATTTCCAGCTTTGGATAAATCTCTCTGAACTGGGTTACACTGCTATCTACTAAAAATATTTTAACATTTCAATAAGAACTTTAAAGATGATATCTAGTCTCTCTTTGTGCAATAATTTTCTGCCTCTAAATCTAACTCGTCCTTTTTTTCCATCCATAAGTCCGATTTAATTTATACCTCTCCTTCCCATTATTGATTCTTGTCACTTTCATCGTGATGCTTTTGTAAGTTCTACTGTCTAGTGTCTAGAGATAACACCCCCACATTCAAAACCCTATTTCTCTTAAACATGATGACGAACGCTATTGGAATTATAAAAATATTGCAGTAAGTACAAAAGTTCTGTGCTACATATTTTATATTCTGATGAATAGAATACTTAAATGTTTTATATTTTTAAAAATTCATTCATTACTTTTATAATTCGTTCAAAACTTCATTATATATACTTAGAAAAGTTCACTTCAAGTAAAGAATAAAAACTGCTTAAAAAATAGGTTATTCTGTTTTGTTATCATCAACTAAACTGTTCTCTTGCTGAATATATCTGGATTAAATCTTTTAAATTCTCTGTGCTACAGTTTTTCCATCAATTATATGATCATAGAAATTCTTACTCTTTTAACTTGGAGGTATTGGCAGAATTAATTGAAATTTTTAAATAAAATGTACTACTTCAATGCAAAGCATTGTAACAAAAAAGATCATTTTCCATGGGTAAGATTGTAAAAGCAAATACCGAGATGAATATGTGTAAACCTCAAATGGCCAGCAGTAATTTCTGAGGATCATTTGGGAGATTTTATTCGGAACTGACTATAAAGAGAGAATTCACTTTTAGAGTTGACTGTTTTCAACATTGTTTAACCATAAGAAAGAAGATTTATAAGAAATAATTCAGCACCCAGATTAATTAAAAGATTTCAAAAAAATTGTGTAGGCTACCAGGCTTCGTGACTTTAAGAAAAACAAGTGAATGTTCTACAACATTAAGCATTAAAGCATTATTCTATAATTATTTGAAATCATTAAATCTAGTTCAGTGTTCAAAGGGAAATTTCAACTTTCATTAAATGATAGCTGCAAAAAGACACATAAATTGATGTACAGCCATGTCTAACACAAATGTTTTCTGATTCATAATTTTCACAATAAATAAGTACATACATGCTTATATACTTTGCATATAATTACATCAGATTGTGATTTGTTATCAGATATTTGTTGCGCAGATTTTCCTACTGTGACTCAGGACGAGGTGTAGCTTATGGTGCTGGCAGTTACTCTTAATTGTGAAATGATGAAGAGGTATTTGTGATATAAAGTGTAAAGTACCATACAAATATGAAAAAATATTAATTATTGTTACTTAGCCATTGTTGAAAAGATGTCTTTTAGTTTTACCATGCTCTGGTATAAGAGATGATATAGAAAGAAATTAGTAATGTTCATCTTTAAAAAAAAAACTGTATTTTTTAATATTTTTATCTGAAGAAAGTGAAATAAAATGTTGTGTTTAAATACAAGGTGGAGGTTATTGCTTCCTCCAAGGACTTCTTTCCTCAAGTAACATTGAAGACGACAAAAATTTAGAAAAGATAATCTCTATTTTTAAAGTACTTACAAATAAATTATAAGTACATATTAATGACTCAATTTGTCAAATCAAATTATAATCATATAAGGCTAGATAACATGAATAATGTTTAATTTATGAGCAATAGATGTAAGTTTTTAGATGTATTTATTTAAAAGTAACTAATAGTGCCTTTTAATAATCTTTCTACCAAATATGTAATTTCTATTTCAAATATTTCTAAAACATTGGATGAATTAAGATGTTCATCCAATGATATAGCTAATATATATCTCTTGTTCAGAAAAAATAAGAGATTTAAGAGAAAAGAATAGTTTAGAAAGTTTACAAAGCAGTGAAGTTCCTGTATGGTAGTAATCCAATATACAAACATTGCTCTCTAAATAGCTGTGCAAATACACCAGATTTATAACTGTTTATGTAGATATTTTTTAAAATCACTACTCTGGATATGGGTCTTCTTCTGTTAACTTCTCCAAGAGAAATGAGTATTAAATTGCCTAGGAAAAGAGCATCTTAAAACTGAAGATAGATAAAGACACAAAAATGGAATACCTAGCTCTCTGACTCTAAGATATGTAATACGTATACACGTAATTAAATAGTAATAATAATATAAAAATATGTATGTATGTTTATGCTTATGTGTGTACATATATGTTTGTGTATATATGTACATGTACCTCTGTTTGTAGAGATAGAGATTAACTATAGATATGAGTATACATGCAATGTAGATGTAGATGTAGACAGAGATTATGGTGAATCCTCCTTTTATTGCAGTAGCTGGATGTGCAAACACTTATGTGCTATCTTTTTAGAAGGTTGATACTAGCCAAAATAAAATATTTGAAGCCATTTCACATGAAAGAAAAAACGAAGGATAGGTAAATTTCGTCTTGCTCTATAGAGCAGTAGTATAATAAATGGATCCATGTGGAAGAACTCCTTACCCCTATATTGGACCTGCCAAATTGGCAATGATGTCTTCGCAGAGTAAGCAGTGAGTATCCAATTGTCAGATCATTTATTTTTAAAAAAACAAATTGGACAAATTTCAGAAACTGAAGCACAGATATTTTTCAGCTTTCCAAAATAAGAAAAATGTTAACTACAATGTATCTGCAAAACTCCAAAAGAAATTTCTCATTATAACATTTTATGAAAATGCATAAAGTTAATAATAACTAGAAGGTAACTTTGAACATAATTGGTCCTTATCAGAATCTGAAATGGCTATATTTTATATCCTCAAACTATGTTATTTTCATTTTATTTCTTTTTCTTTCTTTCTTTCTTTCTTTCTTTTTTTTTTTTTTTGTGAGGTGNTTACTTTGTCACTCAGGCTGAAGTGCAGTAGCGCTATCATGGGTCACTGCAGCTTTGGCCTCTCAGGCTCAGGTGATTCTCCCACCTCAGCCACCATGCCTGGCTAATTCTTTTGTATTTTTTGTAGAGACAGGGTTTCTCCATGTTACCCAGGCTGATCTCAAACTCCTAGGCTCAAGCAATCTGCCCGCCTCTGCTTCCCAAAGTTCTGGAATTACAAGCATGAGCCACCATGCTAGGCCTAAACTCTGTTATTTTTAAGATAAATGAGGCAGAAGTTTCAGAATTTTAATCAAATTTTTCTTCTGCTCCTTAATTTTGACACAAGAGTTGCACAATATGTGGATAACACCAATTTGGTTTTAATTTGCTGTTCCTGAATTCGTCTCATCAGTCAGGTTGGATTAGGCCATTCTTTGCCATCTTTTGAGGCACCAATTTTTTTTTATTGTACTTTGGGAGGGAATGTACTTTAGCTTCTAGGGTACATGTGCAGATCATGCAGGGTTGTTGCATAGGTATTTATATGGCAATGTGGCTTGCTGCCTCCATCCCCCTGTCACCTATATCTGGCATTTCTCCCCATGTTATCCCTCCCCAACATCCCCACCCCCCTGCTGTCCCTCCACTAGCTGCCCACGAGTCAGACCCCAGTGTGTGATGCTCCCCTCCCTGTGTCCATGTGTTCTCATTGTTCAACACCCGCCTATGAGTGAGAACATGTGGTGTTTGATTTTCTGTTCTTGTGTCAGTTTGCTGAGAATGATGGTTTCCAGTTTTATTTATGTCACTGTAAAGGACATGAACTCATCCTTTTTATGGCTGCATAGTATTCCACGGTGTATATGTGCCACATTTTCTTCTTCATCCAGTCTATAATTGATGGGCATTTGGGATGGTTCCAAGTTTGTGCTATTGTGAACTGTACTGCAATAAACATCCATGAGCATGTGTCTTTATAATAGAATGATTTCTAATCCTTTGGGTATATACCCAATAATGGGATTGCTGTGTCAAAGGGTACTTCTATTTCTAGATCCTTGAGGAATCACCACACTGTCTTCCACAATGGTTGAATTAATTTACACTCCCATCAACAGTGTAAAAGCATTTCTATTTCTCCACATCCTCTCCATCATCTGTTGTCTCCTGATTTTTTAATGATCACCATTCTAACTGCCATGAGGTGGTATCTCAATGTAATTTTGATTTGCATTTCTCTAATGAGCAGTGATAATAAGCTTTTTTTCATATGCTTGTTGGCTGCATAAATGTCTTCTTTTAAAAAGTGTCTGTTCATATCCTTTGCCCACTTTTTGATGGGGTTATTTGTTTTTTTCTTATAAATTTGAATAAGTTCTCTGTAGATTCTGGATATTAGCCCTTTGTCAGATGGGTAGATTGCAAAAATTTTTACCCATTCTGTTGGTTGCTGGTTCACTCTATTGATAGTTTCTTTTGCTGTGCAGAAGCTCCTTAGTTTAATTAGATCCCATTTGTCTTTTTGGGTTTTGTTGCCATTGCTTTTGGTGTTTTAGTCATGAAGTCTTTTCCCATGCCTATGTCCTGAATGGTATTGCCTAGGTTTTCTTCTAGAGGTTTTAGGGTGTTGGGTCTCATGTTTAAATCTTTAATCCATCTAGAGTTAATTTTTGTATATGGTGTAAGGAAGGGATCCAGTTTCAGCTTTCTGCATATGGCTAGCCAGTTTTCCCAACACCATTTGTTAAATAGGGAATACTTTCCCCATTGCTTGTTTTTGTCAGGTTTGTAAAAGATCAGATGGTTGTAGTTGTGTGGCATGGTTTCTGAGGCCTCTGTTCATTTCCATTGGTCTATATCTCTGTTTTGGTATCAGTACCATGCTGCTTTGATTACAGTAGCCTTGTAATTTAGTTTGAAGTCAGGTAGTGTGATGCCTCCAGCTTTGTTTTTTACTTTGCTTAGGATTGTCTTGGCTATGCAGGCTCTTCTTTGGTTCCATATGAAATTTAAGGTGTTTTTTTTTTTCTTTTTCCAATTCTGTGAAGAAAGTCATTGGTAGCTTGATGGGAATAGCATTGAATCTATAAATTACTTTAGGCAGTATGGTCCTTTTCACAATATTGATTCTCCCTAACCATGAGCATGGAATGTTTTTCCATCTGTTTGTGTCCTCTCTTATTTCCTTGACCAGTGGTTGTAGTTCTCCTTGAAGAGGTTTGTCACAATACCTTGTTAGTAGTATTCCTAGGTATTTTATTCTCTTTGTAGCAACTGTGAATGGGAGTTCACTCATGATTTGGCTCTCTCTTTGTCTATTATTGGTGTACAGGAATGCTTGTGATTTTTGCACATTGATTTTGATTCTTAAGACATTTGTAGCCTTTATGGAGCATAAGTTTTTATTCTATAAACTAATACAGCAAGTATACAATTCTTTTTCTTTTTTAACTGGGAGACTTTATAGCAAGGAAAAAGGTGATTTGGACACTTTTCTAATTTGCTAATAGCAAATGAACTAATGGTTCATAGATGGAGAGTCTCTTCCTATGAATTGTTTTTAGTCTGATTTATCTGTTCTAAGACTGTACGTACTAAACAAATCTACCATCTATAGATTTTTAGGGTACATTTGCCTGGAAAATGTCACAAAAGCTGTATAATTTATAAGAATAAAAAGAATATCTTTTAAGACCAAAAGAACTCTCTTCTGTGTAAATAATGTAGCTGGATACTTTATTGCAGATTTAATATATTGTGGACCAGAGTGTATTCTACTGCAGCAAGAAGGGAATTTTGGAGCTGCAGTGGTGGGCCCAGACCTCTCCTTGCTTTGCCTGTGTCTCATGATTTCTTGTATGCTGAAGTGATTGGAAAACCTTGATCACAGATTTGCATGAGATGAATTTGACAAGCAAATACTTGGTGTTATTGTACTAATATACAGAGCAGTAGGTTATAGTAATTCTATAATCTTTCATTGGATGTATATGGCATAAGTGATGATTTCATCAAAGAAGTCTAATAACAATTGCTACACAGTTGGACAAGCTGGAAAATGCCTAATTATGATTGGGCAACCACTATCAAGATAAAGAATGAATCTATCCCCATAGAACTGAGGCTTCATTCTAGGTGAACACCTTCACCAATATATTTTCTAGTGCCCAAATAGGTAACTAGATCTTTGATCAAGCAACATAAAATTACCCAACGAAGAAAAGAATTTCTTTTTATGGGACTAAATGTTTTGGACAGAGACTACACATCCTTTGAGAGAAACCATTTAAACTATCAAAAAAAGAGTACTATATAACCTTCTTCAAGCAGATAGAAAAAGGTGTCACTAATTTTGACATATGATTATTC
This sequence comes from Cebus imitator, assembly GCF_001604975.1. Lineage (NCBI taxonomy): Eukaryota > Metazoa > Chordata > Mammalia > Primates > Cebidae > Cebus > Cebus imitator. The sequence goes on from NW_016107322.1 coordinate 3,642,993, forward strand.
ACCAGCATTGATACACATCTAACAATGACTTTTTGTGATCCCAAATTTCAATACAGTATTTTTAGATATTTACACAAAAGTGCAGCTTTCACAAAGACTGACACTAATGTTATGATAAGTTGATAAGTGCTGACATGCATCAACCAGTAATAGTAAATATAATGGGATGATTCATGAGCTGAACATACATACATATACATTTCTAACTACTTGGATTCATGCTTTGGTGAATTAAAACTATATTTAAATTAAGAAATTATTTGAGCAAAAATACATGCCTCTTTTTAAAATTCCTAATGGATGTGAAAGATATCAAGGTACTCAATGATAGTAACATATAGTTGATCATTTTAGGAAGAAAACTAGGTGAAGCTGCAGGTATAGTACAAGAGATCTCAAATTACAAAAAGTAGACTTAGAAACTTGGTTCACACATCTAAGTAGGTACGTTAGTTCATCTTCACACTGCTAAAGACATACTCGAGACTGGGAAGGAAAAGAAGTTTAATTGGACTTAAAGTTCTACATGACTGAAGAGACCTTAGAATCATGGTGGAAGGTGAAAGGCACTTCTTACATGGCAGCAGAAAGAGAAGATGAGAAAGATGCAAAAGTGGAAACCCCTGATAAAACCATCAGATCTCATGAAACTTAATCACTACCATGAGAACAGTATGGGTAAAACCACCTCCATGATTCAAATTATCTCCCACCATTTCCCTCCCACAACATGTGGGAATCATGGGAGTTTAATTGAAGATGAGATTTGGGTGGGGACACAGATTAAATCATATTTCACCCCTGGCCCCTCCAAATCTCATGTCCTCACATTTCAAAACCAATCATGCCTTCCCAAAAGTCCCCCATAGTCTTAACTCATTTCAGCATTAACCCAAAAGTCCACAGTTCAAAGTCTCATCTGAGTCAAGGCAACTTTCTTTTGCCTATGAGCCTTTAAAATCAAAAGCAAGTTAGTTACTTCCTAGATACAAAGAGGGTACAGGTATTGAGTGAATACAGCCATTCCAAGTGGGAGAAAGTGGTCAAAACAAAGTGGTTACAGGGTCCATGTTAGTCTGAAATCCAGCAGGGCAGTTAAATTTTACAGCTCCAAAATGATGTCCTTTGACTCCAGGTCTTACATCCAGGTCACACTGATGCTGATGCAAGAGGTAGCTTCCCATGGTCTTTGGCATCTCTGCTCTGTGGCTTTGCAGGGTAGATCTTTCCTCCTGGCTGCTTTCATGGCCTGGCATTGAGTGTTTCCAGCTATTTCAGGTAAATGGTGCAAGCTGTCAGTAGAGCTACCATTCTGAGGCTGGAAGAATGGCAGCCCTCTTCTCACAGCTCCACTATGTGGTGCCCTAGTAGGGACTCTATGTGGCAGCTCCAACTCCACATTTTCCCTCTGCACTGCCATAGCAGATGTTCTCCATGAGCGCTCCACCCTGTAGCAAACTTCTGCCTAGGCATCCAGTCATTTCCTACATCTTCCAAAATCTAGGCAGAGGTTCCCAAACTCCAACTCTTGACTTCTGCACACTCACAGGCTCAACAACATGTGGAAGCTGCCAAGGCTTGGGGCTTCCAACCTCTGAAGCCACAGCCCAAGCTCTATGTTGGCACCTGTCAGTTATGGCTGGGATGCAGAGTACCAAGTCTCTAGGGTGCTAACAGCATGAGGACCCTGGGCAAGGCCCACAAAATCATTTTCTCCTAGGACTCCAGGCCTGTGATGGGAAGGGCTGCCATGAAGACCTCTGACAAGTCCTGAAGACATGTTTTCCCATTCTCTTGGGGATTAACATTTTGCTGCTTGTTACTTTTGCAAATTTCTGCAGCCTGCTTGAATTTCTCCTCAGAAAATGGGCTTTTCCTTTCTATCAAATTGTCAGGCTACAAATTTTCCAAATTTTTATGCTCAGCTTCCCTCGTAAAACTGAATACCTTTAACAGCACCCAAGTCATTTCTTGAATGCTTTGCTGCTTGGAAATTTCTTCTGTCAGATACCGTAAATTCTCTCTCAAGTTCAAAGTTCCCTGAGTCCCTAGGGCAGGGGCAAAATGCTGCCAGTCTCTTTGCTAAAACATAACAAGAGTCACCTTTGCTCTCGTTTCCAAGTTCCTCATCTTCAGCTGAGATGACCTCAGCCTGGATCTTATTGTCCATATTGCTTTCAGACTTTTGATCAAAGCCATTCAACAAGTCTCTAAGAATTTCCAAACTTTCCCACATGTTCCTGTCTTCTTCTGAGCCCTCCAAACTGTTCCAAATTTTGCCTGTTACCAGTTCCAAAGTTGCTTCCACATTTTTGGGTATCTTTTCCGCAATGCCTCACTCTACTGGTACCGATTTACTATATTATTTGTTTTCACCCTGCTGATAAAGACACACCCGAGACTGGGAAGAAAAAGAGGTTTAATTGGCCTTACATTTCCACATGGCTGGGGAGGCCTCAGAATCATGGTGGGAGGTGAAAGACACTTCGTGCATGGTGGCAGCAAGAGAAAATGAGGAAGATACAAAAGCAGAAACCTCTGATAAACCCATCAGATTTCACGAGACTTATTCACTACCAAGAGAACAGTTTGGGGGAATCCGCCCCCATGATTCAAACTATCTTCCACTGAGTCTCTCCCACAACATGTGGAAATTATGGGAGTACAATTCAAAATGGGATTTGGGTGAGGACACAGAGCCAAGCCATATCAGTAAGGCACTTAAGTACTTGGCCTAACTTGGCCAATTATTCAAAACCAAAACCAAAGGATGTTAGAGCTGAATGATCAGTACACAGTTTCCAGTATAAGATAAAAAGAAAATATGTATATAGATAGAAAGAACAAAGCACCCACCCTCTCTGACCAATAAAAGTAGTCTGGAGTTCATATTGACAGTAAGAGTCACAAGACACAAAATTTATCACCCAGTGCCAAGTTTACTTTACGTAAGGAGAGGCCACACAGTATATGCAGTAAGAATTTGATAGTGTACATGATACTATAAGTTAGTGTTGCAAGAGGCATTTGAGCAAGGAAATTTCAAAAACCACATATTAAAATCTGTCATTCCAGAGAGATATTTAAGATCATTTTTAATCAGATTAAAAGGAAGATAAAATTTTGAGATAATTAAAAATTATTTTCCAATGAAAAACATGAATACCAAATTTAAATATTCAAAGAAGTATATTGAATGCTAAAGAAATGCAATGAAGAATATGGAAGTCCAATTTAAGACACTGGGAATTCATTGGAAAAGGTAATATATAAAAAAAAGAATATGTTTTACATATTGAATATCATATAGATGAAAATTTAAGAGAGACAGATAAAAAATCCAGGAACCGTGAATACTAAATAAAGTTCACAGTTAAAGAAAAGGGAATAATTAAAGATAAACACTTTCCTGATTGGAAAAATTGATTTAAATAAATATATTTATTAGGTAAACAATGATAAAATATAAATCCTCAATCGTGTTTTGATGACACATTTTTAAATTTTAAGGCTCTAGAGGGAGAAAATATATTAAAAGTATGTAGTTAAAGCAAATATGCTGTGAGTAGTGCTTTGGTCTTCAATATTGCCAAAATCTGCTCCTTAAAGAAAATAAAGCTGTTTATGTCAAGAGAAATTAGAACCCTACATCTAAACAAGCAATGAGTGGAAATATCCCTTCTTCGATGGGCAGCCCTTGTGTAAATGGGTTGGTCCTGAGCAGGTCTATTTCTGATGGTGAACTAGTTATGAATGCTTTTGGCTGCAATTAAAGTCCTCTATTAACTGTGGCTAAAACAAATAGCTTGTTATTCACATAGCATAAACCAAAAGGAGAGCTTGTGTACATCAGAGTAGCTGTTCAAAGAAATAAACAGTTAAGAATTTTCTTTCTTCCATCTTCAGCATGTTGACTTTTATTCTCTTAAATGTAATAGTAAGTCAAGGAAAATGGAAAATAAGTGTGTCATAACTGGCTTAAAGGGTTAGACTGGCCATAATTCTAAGAAAGAGCTGTACACTTTCACAATCTGATAAAAACTGAGATTCTGTTGGCAAAGAGCAAGGAGGGGGTAGATTTTGAGCTATGCAATTAACACTGTACACCTCAGACAGACACAAACGAGCTAGCAAAGGGCAGAGAACTGAATCTGTTCTCAGAGGGCTGTTTTCTTGCACAACTCACTTAAGTTGATACCTAGAGCTAATCATTTTCTTCAAAAAAACCAGCTGTTCTATTATAAAGACGTATGATTATTGCAGCACTGTTCACAATAGCAAAGACTTGGAACCAACCCAAATGCCCATCAATGACAGATTGGGTAAAGAAAATGTGGCACTTAATCACTGTGGTATACTATCCAGCCATAAAAAAGGGATAAGTTCATGTCCTTTGCAGGGACATGGATAAGGCTGGAAACCATCATTCTCAGCAAACTGACACAAGAAAAGAAAACAAAACATCGCATGTTGTCACTCATAAGTGGGTGTTGAACAATGAGAACACATGGACACAGGGAGGGGAATATCACACACAAATACCTAATGTAGATGACGGGGTGATGGGTGCAGCCAATCACCATGGTACATGTATACCTATGTAGCAAACCTGCACATTCTGCACATGTACCCCAGAACTTAAAGATTAATTTAAAAACATTTAAAAATAACTAGCTAACAACCAATGATATTAATTACAATGAAATGAGCTTCCAATAATATCAATAACATCATGTTTTATAACAAACATCAAAAAGGATTCATCACTCTAATTCAAGCATGGTGGAGGGGAGAAATGTGGGGGTGAACACTTGCTTTATTTTTATTTTTTTGTTTTATAAAATTTTGCCTGTGGCAAAAAAAAAAGTCAGTTACATTATGACTTGCAAATATCTTGGAAGAAATGAAATATGTGATCACTAAACTTAATTGACAATCCATTTGACAACACATTTTTTCCACATTCTTATTTTTCAAATGTTATCAATGAAAATGCATAATTTTGCAATAAAACAAATCTTTGACAATCCAGGAAATATTACAGGTTAGACTTTCAAAATGGAACCAATTTTGTTGACATTACTAAAGTCCTCTATTAATCGTGGCTAAAGCAAATAGCTTTTTTTTTTGTTTGCAAGTAAAAAATAATAAATATCAATAATAAAGAACTTGTATCTGGAATATGTAAAGAATTCCTGAAGTTCAATAAGAAAAAGGTGCTTTTATACAAATGAGAAAAGGACATAAGCAGACACTTTATAACAGAAGTTATCCAAATGGCCAATGCAACAACCATATGAAAGGTGCTCAATCTCATTAGTCATTACAGAAATTCAATAAATACCACAGTAAGATGTTACTACGTATTTGCCAAACTAGTTTCTGAAAGAGACTTACAATAATATCATACAGTGGTGAGGATATGAGACAACCAGAACTCTCAAACACAAGTGGAAGGAACATAAATTGGTACAGCTATATTGGAAAAAATGTCAGTATCTATTAATGCTGAGGGTACACATACATTATGATGCAACGATTACACTCTAAAACCAACAGAAAAACGTACATAGTGCACCGGTATATATGCACAAGGATGTTCATAGCAGCACTATTTTCCTCTTTCTGCATTAGTTATTTTTAATGTTTTTCATTTTAATTATTATGGATACATACTGGTTGTACATATTTAAGAGGTACATGTGATGTTTTGATAGAAGCATACAATTGTGTAATGACGAAGTTAGGGTAATTGAATTATCCATTACCTCAAGCATTTATCATTTCTTTGTGTTAGGAACATTCCAATCCACTCCTTTGGTTATTTTTAAATATACAATAAATTATTTTAACCATAGTCATCCCATTGTGTTACCAAACACTAGATTTTATTCCTTCTATTTGTGTTTATGTACCATAAACCATCCCTTTTTAATTAGCTCCTCCACACGACCTCTCTCAGACTCTGGTAACAATTATTTTACTCTCTATATCCATAAGTTCAGTTTTTTTTAGTTCCCACATGTGAATGAGAACATTCAATATTGTCTTTTGCGTATGGCTTATTTCACTTGACATAATGTCCTCTAGTTCCATCCATGTTGCTTCAAAATTGAAAAGGATTTCAATTTTTATGCTGCATAATATATATATATATATATATATATATATATAAAAAATTGCACTTTAGGTTCTGAGTTACATGTGAAGAACATGCATGATTGTTGCGTAGGTACACACATGACAATATGGTTTGCTGCTTCCATTCCCATCATCCATAGCTTTTTATTCACATAGCATAGACCAAAAAGAGGGTTTTCATGCTTTACAACAGCCGTTTAAAGATATAAACAGGCAAAGATTTTCATCTTTAGTATATTGACTTTTGTTTATATTTTGTTGACATATCATGAAGGAAGTTTTAATAAAATCAAGAAATAGTTAAATCAGAAAGTGGAGGTCATTGAATTAAACCTCTTATAAAGTCTCTTGTCTTACATATCACAATATTTCACAGGAAAGCTTCATTTTGTAGCCAGATCATGTGCCTGAGCTGGAATTCTGAATCTTCCACTTACTTTTAAGTGACAATACATAAGTTAATTAACTGTTCTACTCCTTGGTATTTTGCATAAAAAGTAGATAATAATAATTTCTACCTTATAAAATACATGAGGACTAAGTGAGTTATTATCTGCACAGTACAACTACTTATGGTGTCTGTCACTGTGAATGTGTGTTGTATGTAGCTGTTAAATAAGGGTTTGTAAAATAAAGCAACTGTGGGCCCTTGAAGCTGGAAAAGGAAGACATCAATACAGAGAAAGGTATGCAGACTGTGAAAGAGTTTTTACAAATATTTGGGGAGGAAATTAATAGGTGAATAAAAAGATATTTTATTAACATTTTGTTACTACTCATATCCCAGAGCCTGGCACAGAGCCTAAAATCAATGGTAATATTTTTCTCTTTGTCTTTTGCCACCAGATAATGTATTTTTCTTGTTGTATTTCATTTAGGTTATTAAGAGTTTTTTACACCAAGACTGCTTGAAGCCCAGAATACTGATACATCTGAATTATCAAAATATCCAAGAAAAATGTGTAGAGTATATTTGCGAGGTTTTTTTAAAACATTTTTTTCCCAAATGTGGATAAGGCAAAAGAATTTTCCACTAAGTTATTCTTCACAACATCTGAAGCTTTGATAAGTTCTTATTTCTATGCAGGTAGTTAAATTATTTATCTACACAGCTACATAGACAGTTGTTAGAGTTTGAGGAAAAACTTATAATTCATTCATATATTATATCATATCATATTAGGTAATCACAGAAATGGACACAACCCATAAGAAACTGAAAGAACCATTATTTCTCCAGTAATAGAAATATTTTTAATTGACTTATAGAAGCCTTTTCCTCAATGAAGAGTTACAATAGGAAACTTCTTTTCACTAATCTCTTGGGTGATTATTAATTATTATTATTACTTAACTATTTAAAATTCTGTGAAATCTTTCTTTAGAATTGTTTAAAAGCAAGACAGCAAATAACATTTGACAACCTGCTATTCATAATTTTAAGTTCAAATTTGACTGTGAAGTCCTTATAATAGTCAGGTTTTCTGATTGCAACAAAACATTGATAGCTAATCAATGTAAATGAAAACTTCCATAAGAATAGTTTTCTGTTGGCATACCACTTAATTTCCTTGAAGACATTTTGGTGTTGACCCTCTTTACTAACAAATACTATTCTACATCATATTATTCATCCATTGATAAAGATTCTTCTTTTCTTAAAGTCTCTGGCATCTTGAATTACTATATATGTATATTAATTCATATGTATTCATATATATTCATATAATTATTATATTATATATATTCATACATATGAATTCACAAATATATGAATATGTCATATTCACATATAATACAAGTATATGAATTAATGTATACACGAATACATATATTCTCTTAATTCTTGTTTAATTTCTTCATTCTTTCTACTGCTGTATTTACATCAAATGACATATACCTTAGTAGTTGTCGTTGCTTTCTTCCAGCCTCTTTGCCTTGTTGCAGATACCTAGCTCTTTTTTAACCAACAGTTTATAGCTCATAACTTTTTACCCAGAATAATGAATAATGCATCATTTCCACAGTCCCTTTTCCCTCTGCTCCTTTTGTCAGTTCTTTATACGAATCTGCAGCGTTGGCATTACTTTGCTCTGATCTGAATTAAACCTATCAAGGACTTGCTTATTTTTTGCTTCTTATTTTAAGCAAAACAACGTGATGGCTTTTATGAATCAAAAGACTAATGAGCCCATCTGTCATATTTTGCAAGAATGCCACAGTGAATCACTTTTTCTGACTTTAACTGGCACTGGGAAATTACTACATGTAAATAGACTCACTGAGATGTCAAAACAAGAGTGTTGCAAACAGGAACGGCTATACAATTTCTCTACAACGTTTGGCTGGGTTGAGAGCTTTACTAGACAACTGGGAGTAGTCAGGGCACTGGAGTTTAAGCAAGATGTTCAGATTTGAACACAGTGAAAAAGGAGCACTAAGAATCTGGAAAACAGAATCTTCTTTCAAGTTATCAGAAGAAATAATGTCGGGAAATTATTGTTGAGGTAAATGTAAGCCAAAAGAATAAATGTAAGACCTCAGGTAACACTATAAATCTACTGATAAAAAACACTTATAACATTTGTTTTCAGGGGAAAAGAAAATGGCTTTTCTTTTGAGACCTTGTGAAAGCATTCTCTTTCAGTTAAAATATTTAGGAAAATTATTGATGCCAGGCTGAAACTTGTCTTTCTTTAAATAAAGCACACTTGAATGTCTCCTTTATGTTTTGCTTTGTGAACATACTTCAGTTAATTTTTCAAACAGGAAAAAAATGAAGATGAAGATAAGGATGACACTGAACATTACTAAGTGAGTATAATGTCCCTGGCATTATGCCAATCACTTTGAGCTACAATATGCTAATATCAGGGAATATTTTATTTTATAAAGAATCAATATTTTCTCAATTTCCTAGAGATGCATATCAATTGAGTGTATTATTAGGGAAGCAGAACAACTGAGCAACACAAAATAGAATTTATTTTAGAGATTGAACTTTCCACAATTATGAGAAAATATGCAAAAGCAAAGAACAAAAAGGATATGGTTAGAGGATCAGAGAAGGGCCACTAACAAGGAATCAAGGACAATAGACAGCGAAATCTATAGCAGGCTGCTGCCTCTGCATTTAGGAGTAGGCAGGCAGTTGGTGGGGCAGGCAATTGTGAATGAAATCTGAACTTAGAGAAATCAAAAACAAAACGTGTGAGGGGAAGCCATGAGAGTAAACTAAAAGTCATATTTGCCAGTCTCTGCTTTTCTTGTTGTTTATAAATCCACATCTAGCTTTGAGTAACATGCCTTTGGTGAACTGCAGAGGAAGCTAAGGCCCTTCACATTGGCACTGCATATGAGCCTGACCTAAGACTTAAAGAACCTGAAAGAAACCTGCCCTGGCTGAGCCCCATGTGAATGAGATGAGCTAGTAGATGAGCAAGAACACTTGAGACCTACAGTAATTCTGCAGCCCTGGCACTATCTTCCTGGTTTCTTGACTACTACTTCCCATCCACCTGCAAAACTTCACAAATTTCTCATATGACCAAACTAGTCCAGAACTATACAGAAAAAAGTATACGAAAAACAAAATCAGAATTCAGCTAAATTGACACATGCAAAACTATTGAATTTAGTGTTAAGATCCAGACTACCTGAATTTATTTTCTGAAAATGGCAGTTACTGACTTTGATACCTTAAGGATTTATTTAAATGCTTTGTGCTTCAGTTTCCACATCTCATATATGGGAATAGTTGTAGCACCTGCCACTCTACTGCTGTTTAACATCATCAGATTATTTTGAGAATAAGTAAATGCATGTAAAGTTCCTAGAATTACACATAGCACATAGTAAATGATCATTAATAGCAAGTAACTATCATTATATGTTTCATCTGATTTTATCCTATTTTTTAAAATTATACTTTAAGGTCTGGGATACATGAGCACAAAGTGCAAGTTTGTTAGATAACTATACAAATACCATGGTGGTTTGCTGCCCCCATCAACCTGTCATCTACATTAGGTATTTCTCCTAATAATATCCCTCCCTGAGTCCCCACCCCTCAACAGGCCCCAGTGTGTGATGTTCCCCTCCCTGTGTCCATGTGTTATCATTGTTCAACTTCCACTTATGAGTGAGAACATGCAGTGTTTAGTTTTCTGTTCCTGTGTTAGTTTGCTGAGAATAATGGTTTCTAGCTTCATCCATGTCCCTGAAAGGGAGATGAACTCATCCTTTTTTATGGCTACATAGTATTTCCTGGTGTATATGTGCCACATTTTCTTTATCCAGTCTATCATTGATGGGCATTTGGGTTGGTTCCAAGTCTTTCCTATTGTGAACAGTGCTGCAATACACATACATGTGCATGTGTCTTTGTAGTAGAATGATTTATAATCCATTGGGTATATACACAGTAATGGGATTGCTGGGTCAAATGGTATTTCTGGATTTAGATCCTTGAAGAATCACCACACTGTCTTCCACAATGGCTGAGCTAATTTACACTCCCACTAACAGTGTAAAAGTGTTACTATTTCTCCACATCCTCTCCAGCATCTGTTGTTTCTTGAATTTTTAATGACTGCCATTCTAACTAACATGAGATGCTATCTCATTGTGGTTTTGATTTGCGTTTCTCTAATGACCAGTGATGATGAGCTTTTTTTCATATGTTTGTTGGCCACATAAATGTCTTCTTTTGAGAAGCATCTGTTCATATCATTTGCCCACTTTTTGTTGGGGTTGTTTGGTTTTTTCTTGTAAATTTGTTTAAGTTCCTTGTAGATTCTGGATATTAGCCCTTAGTCCGATGGATAGATTGCAAAGATATTCTCCCATTCTGTAGGTTACCTGTCCACTCTGCCGATAGCTTATTTTGCTGTGCAGAATCTGTTTAGTTTAATTAGATCCCATTTGTCAATTTTGGCTTTTGTTGCCATTGCTTTTGGTGTTTTAGTCATGAAGTCTTTGTCCATATCTATGTCCTGAGTGGTATTGCCTGGGTTTTCTTCCCGAGTTTTTATGGTTTTAGGTCTTAATTTTAAGTCTTTTATCCGTCTTGAGTTAATTTTTGAATACCATGTAAGGAAGGGGTCCAATTTCAATTTTATGCATGTGGCTAGCAAGTTTTCCCAACACCATCTGTTAAATAGGAAATCCTTTCCCTATTGCTTGTTTTTGTCAGGTTTGTCAGTGATCAGATGATTGTAGATATGTGGTATTATTTCAGAGGACTCTGTTCCATTCCATTGGTCTAGATATCCATTTTGGTACCAGTACCATGCTGTTTTGGTTACCATAGCCTTATAATATAGTTTGAAGTCAGGTAGTGTGATGCCTCCAGCTTTGTTCTTTTTGCTTAGGATTGTCTTGGCTATATGGGCTCTTTATGGTTCTATATGAAATTTGATCAAGTGGAAGAAATAATACCAGAGATTGAAGTTCATTTTATCCTAATTTCAAAATAAAATCATGGAATGATGTTTGGAAATCTGTTGTTTAATGTACATGCATCTTCAGTCAGAGGTAAAGCATATTGTGATTTTTTTAAAAAAAAATCATAATAAGGCAACGTATCAAGACACCAAAGGTTTCACCTTCCCTTTATTTTTCATTAAGAGTAATACTTGCTTTGGGGCTGGTTGTAGTGGCTTACACCTGTAATCCCAACACTTTGGGACGCCAAGGTAGGTGGATCACCTGAGGACAGGAATTCCAGACCAACCTGGCCAACATGCTGAAACCCCGTCTTTACTAAAAACACAAAAAATTAGCCAGGCATCATGGCACATATCTGTAATCCAAGCTCCTCAGGAGGCTGAGGCAGGAGAATCATTTGAACTTGGGACAGAGGTTGCAGTGAGCCAAGATCACGCCACTGCAGTCCAGCCTGGGTGACAGAGCCAGATTCAGTCTGAAAAACAACAATGAAGAAAGAGTAATACTTACTTTCTGTCCTCTGCCTGAAGACAGAAACTCTAGTAGTCTTGGCTGTCTCATGCCCAAAGCTGTCACTGTAATTTACAGTGGACATAACCAAAGGGGTGTATCAATAGTCATTTTTTCTCAGAGCAGTGAAGGTTAAAGTTATAGAAGATAATAAAATCTACTTAAAGTCTCCATGAGGCTTAATCCATTATCTTTCTGTGGAAACTTTTATATCAGAAAAATCCTATTCATGTCTTACACAAAGGAGCAAAACATTCCATAAATAGATTAAGGAGAAGAACATTCAAAAGACAAAGTACAGTCCTCAAAAAAAGGAACAGAAATTAAACGTCAAAATTTTTCTTTAATGAAACCATATAGTGATCCTACAAAAGTATATACTGACCTTTGGTATTCCTAAATTAAAACACTGGTTGCAACTTTATTAATGAACCCTAAGAAAGAAAAAAGTGTTAACTGACCAGGGATAGAAACATCTGGTCTCAAAGGACTTTTCTTAAGATTTTCCTTAACTATTAGGTAACTATTACCCCTATAATATTGATGAGAAAATGAAGTTCAGGAAAATAAGTAAAAACTACCCACAGAGTTATACCCAGTAATAAGATGCCAAGGTTTTAGCTGAAAAAATCAGACCCAGAACCAATACTTTTATCCACTAAGCAAACTGCCTTCCCTTTATAATCAGAATAGAGTACTGTAAATTGTGACCAAGATCTGGAAACACTAAATCCAAAATTCTTACCTAATATTTGAAGATTGAGAGTCCATTTGAAATGTCTAATATGCTGCATATGTTTACATCATTGCAAGTCACTTTGTGCTTCTTGATATTAGTGGTGTAGTGTTTAGTAATATAGTCCTTTGAAGTCATGTATGTAAAATAACAGCTGCAAAGGAGAATATCTTAGTTTCCTCAAGCTCACCTTTTGAAACTCTGTGCTTTTAGAAATTAAATGTCCATATAAGATACCCAGAGATCTTAAAATGGAGATCTTTATCTAATAATTCTAGAGTGATTCTACATTTCTAACAAGCTTCAGGATGATATTTAGGAATGATGTTTAAGTGTTAAAGCCATATGCTTTTGAAATCCTCTTAAGATACTTCTTAGGGATGAGGCAGAGAGAGACTCCACACCAGAAAACCATCTGACTCTATGTAGCTGTGATATATAGAGTGCAGTGACACCTCTTCTCTGACTAGACCCAAACTGACATCTACATTGTGAATTTCACAGGCAGTATTATCCTCAGTACCAAAGCCAGTCCATGCTATTTGAAAAGCTCTTTTAAAGGAAGTTAACAGGAAGTCCAAGATAAAAAGCTTATTTGATACAAAATCAAGTGCTTTTGTTGTCTTTTACATCTATTAACCTAATATGACAGCATTAAACATGATAATTATCATTTTTATTTATCAAGTCGAAGGCAAATTACTAATTGTTTTAGGCAATATGCAGGTTTTACTAAATCCAAGGTATGGCTAGTGATTAATTTGACCTCCAGTGTAATTCGAGAGTTTTTATTACACGTTCCAAATGTTGAAGATCTTTCCCTAGTCACATAGAAATAGAAAATTCAATAGACTTCATGTTCTATTCAACCAAAGTACCACCTAGCTGCCTCATAAGGAAATAATAAAAAGAAGGGGATTTCAGCAAATATAAATAATGGTGACTTTAGCTATGCTGCTGAGATTTACTCGAATCATAGACTCAAAGGATGTTGAAGCTGGCTAACATTGTTTATCCAAAGCATTCATGGTATAGATGTAGAAGCTAGCATTGGAGGAATTCAAAAATTATTCAAGGTAATACTATTAGAAAAATATGAAGAAAACTTAAAATATTTGATGTCTAGTCTAGTGCTGAGGAAATTACAGCCCTCCTTTTCCTATACATATTTTTAATATTACCATATCACTCAAGGTAGGCTACATTATGTTATGTTTAAGAAACGATTTTCAGGTCCCAGTAGCAAACAAAAGCAAATGTCATTTTCTTGTCCACACTGTGTGTCCATTTTTGATTAGCTGTTACTCTCCTTCACATATCTTCACTTTGCAAGCCACAATGACAAAACAGTTGTCTCTTGGAAATTACTTTTCTCATGGCAGAAGGGGGAAAAAGACATAACCAATCACATGCTGATTTGCTTACATTGACATTTCATTATCCAAAAACAGTCACATACCAGGGCAGGATGCATTTCCCTACAGGAAGGAGGACTACAAGAGGCATGGCTAGGGTGGATATCAGTGGAGCAGAGAAGGATACTTTTCTACCAGGATGGCATCAAAGTAAAATAAAATATAGAGGTGGATCTATATAGTTAAAATTTTGGGGAGGAAAGCAAGAATTGCAATTTGGGGCATACACACAGACCAGGTGGTATTTGGTATGTCCAAAGAAAAAAGAGAAAGTTGGAGTTTTTATAAAAAGAGAAAATGTCACATATTGCTTATCAAGAAAGTTCACTGTCACTAGTAAAGTTTTGGGGAGCTGGCAAGTTTTGATTGGTCAGTAACAGCAATGAGTAAGACTACCTTTGGAGTTGCACAGGTTGTTTCCGCAGCTGTTAGATAAAACTGGTTTCAGGTTACAGTGGGCTGTTTCTGCCAGGCTTGCAGAGAATTACATTCTTGAACAATTTCACATGCACTGAGTGCTTTTTCCCCCTGGCTCCTCAACTTTGATTTAGTTAGGTATGACAAGAGTGATCGAATTTGTATGGTCAACGTTTACAGCAATATAGATAACATTTTTTTCTAATTAGGCAATCCCATAATTGCAAATAGCATGAACTCTGTTATTTTTGCATAGATCAAGCATGTATAGCATGCTTTGAATCAACAGCCATTGTAACAAACAGGTGCCCATTTTTCTTCTCTGGTGATTCCAATTTTAACAGTGTTTTGTAGCAGACATTGGTCAATATGACTTTTAAATATTTAAACCATAATATTCTCTCCTGTGAACTAAAAACACAACTAGAAATAGCAGCTATCCTGTTTAATACATTGTAAAGCAAAATAATACATAGATCAAATCAAAGAGATTAATGGGCAGGGTTACAGGGCAAAAGATGATTGGAGGGGTAACATTTTCCCTGTATGGGCAAGAGGACACATGTAAAGATCAATCCCTAGGGACAGAAAGGTTGACCCAAGTTTAAGGTTGTAGCCTATCCAGCTGATGTATAGAGGTAGATAACACCATTCCCACAGAGATATGGCCACTGTCACTTCTACATATGTAACGATAAAATTATTAATATTTCATAGTACTGGCTGCAGAATGACACTCTCCTTCCAGTTAACCACCACTACAACAGACAAAAATGTTAAGAGATACAGAAAGACCACAGAACACTTTTGTAAATAAAGTATTTAACTCTCTCACCTCTAATCCACAGAAGTCAGGGTATCACTTAGACACTGTACTTTGGGTATTGTCTTCCAGCTAGTAGCAAGCATTAAAGCAACTAATGGATGAAATGAAACCAGAGGAGAGAGGCTGTTTGGAAGAGACGGAGGGCTTTCGTTTCTTTTGTTCTAATTTGTCATGACTGAAAGAACAAATGAGCAATACATTAAGTTACCTTTTAGCTGAAGAAAGAGACCAGGATTCAAGTGATTGCTTTTCTTAAATTGCTTGGCAAGCTCAACTTCTCCCAATAGGAAAGCTTTTCACATTTTTTTTTGAACAAATTATGTGTGAAATGGATATAGCATTTCTGGCAATGATATTCCAAGTATGTGTGCACGTGTGTGAATATATATGTGCTTGTTAGTGTATGAATGTGTAAGTGTGGGTGTGTGATTTTGTGTGTGTTTATATGTGTACAGGCCACCCTTTTGACTGACATGTATTGCTGCCTCTGATAACAGCATTCTCCTATTTTTCTAATATGGATCAATTCATATTGAGCAAGATTAGTTCTGGGCAAACTATCTGGATCATTTCACTGAAGAGTTAATTTTATTTTCTAAATCAAAAACATCTATCAGATACAGACTTCTGAGGGGTTTAGGCTTTATTTTTACCACAGGGTTATAGAAAGCCTGAATTTAATTAAATTGTGAACACAACAAATCTTGTTGCACATAGTTACTAACTTACGTAATAGGAGTCTTAAAATGTTTCAAAACATACCTTCTTAATTTTTTTGTAGCATCTTGACACAGAAAAAATGCGTTAACTATTTTAATTGCATATTTTAAATAGATTACTGAGTTTTAGGACCTGTTCGTGCCATCTTTGCTTATTCTTTATCTCCAGAAATCTCAGTCTGGCTGTAATTGCACCTGCTTGTCTGCTGTGGCAGAATGTTTTATATAAGAGAGGGAGACAATCATAGGATTATGTAAAGTTCTGGAATGGTTAATTGTTGCTTTCTTACCCTCACAAAGTACAGACTTCTAGTTCAACTTGTAAAAGCATGTTTTTTGTGTGTGTGAGATAAGGTAATAGGTAATTTAAAATAGAAGTGCCAAATAAATAACAATTAGCTTACACATGCTCCAAAATCTCGAAGTTACCTTTCTAAGGCCTTCTATGTAAAAATTGGCTGAAATGTTACAATCAACATGATTTTTTTTCTTATTAAAGCTGGTTTGACACTTGAGCAGAGTTAAGATTACTATCTTATACATAAAAATTGATTGTATTTTTACTCAAAATGTAAGCTGACATGCTTAACTTACCATTATCTTTATGAAGAGAGTTGATTGGCATGGTTTACTTCAAAATCTGGTATATGTCGACTTTACTTTAGAATCAATGTTTTATAATCTCATTAATATGAAGTAAAGAGCATAGAAAATGTGTCATCAATAGATAAGTACATCTAAAGCGTGAGTAGGGAATAAAATGTACGTAGTCTTGAATGAATGAGTTTATCATGCTCAATAGCAAAAGATAAGAAAGTCAAAAGTCATTTGAATAATTTAAACTCATAAACAAGACAACTAATTTTTAAACTTCTTTACCATATGTTGCAAATCGTTTGTGAATTTATCAAAGAGTTTCATATTTTAGCTAAGTATTAGAATTTCAAAAATTAACCAATATCATCCCCACTCTGTAATGGTATGGATAAGGCACAAGGAGGCAATGTCTTCAAAAGAATATTACAAAGCAGGGAGACAGAACTCTGGGCTCTAAAAACAAATGCCTTATGACAGTAGTAAGTCTGCAAATTTCAACTGTTCAAAAGATATATAAGGATAATATTAACTTTAATCTAGGATATTCTGAAAAATTAAAAGTTAAATGTGGTATCTCCAGCTTTGCTCTTTTTTCTCAAGATCTCTTTGACTACTCTGGGTTTTCTGTGGTTCCAAATGAAATTTAGGATTCTTTTCTCTATTTCTGTTAAAACACCGTTAAGGTTTTGTTGAACATAGCATTTTACCTGTGGATCAATTTGTCTAATATTTATATTTCAACAATATTGAGTCTTCCAATCCATAGAAAGGCATGTATTTTTTTCATTTATTTGTATATCCTTTCATTTCCTTCATCAATGTTTTATAGTTTTCATTGTGTAAATAGTTTACCCCCATGCTTAAGTTTATTTCTAAGTATTGAATGAGTCTTATGCTATTATAAATGGAACTGTTTTTTAATTTATTTTTAGAATGATTCCTTGTTAATGTTTTGAAATACAACTAATTTTTGTACATTGATTTTATATCCTGCATATTTACTCAGTTTGTTTATTAGTTCTAACATTTTGTGTAGGTAGAGTTTTAGGGTACTCTAAACATAAAATGATGCCATCTGCAAACAGAGAACATGTCATTCTTTTCCTTTACAACTTGGATTCTTTTTCTTTCTCTTACCTAGTTGCTCTGGCTAAGACTTCCAGGACTTTACAGAATGGAAGTGGTAGAAACTATAGTAATTAAAATAGTGCAGTACTAGCATAAAGACGGATATATAAAATGGAACAAAATAAAGAGACCAGAAATAAATCCACACAAATATGGTCAATTCATCTTTAGCAACAGTTCCAAGGATACACGTGGGCAAAGAAGGATAATCTCTTCAAAAAATAGAACTGAGGAAACTAGATACTACCCACAAGAAAACAAAAATAAATCTCTACCTTCCACCATTCACAAAAATCAAACCAGAATTGACTGAAGATTTAAACATAAGATCTGAACTGTAAAACTTCTAGAAGAAAACACAGGGGAATAACTTCTTGGCATTAGTATTGGCAAAGATTTCTTGAATATGACACTAAAAGCATAGAACATAAAAGCAAAAATAGAGAAATGAGACTATGTCAAACCAAAAAACTCTTGTGCAACAAAGAAAACAACAGATTGAAAGGCAACGTATAGAAGAGGAGGAAATCTTCGCAAAACATACATCTGAAAAGGGTACATTTCAAAAATATGTAAGGAACTCAACCAAATCAATAGCAAAAAGACAAGAAACCTGAATTTAAAAATGGGCATGTACCCTGATAGACATTTCTCCAAAGAAAACACAGAAATGGCCAGCAGGTGTATAAAAAAATGTTCAAAATGTCTAATCAATAGGGAAATACAAATTGAAACTACAATGAATGACATCACCTCATACTTTTTGGGTGTCTACTATCAAAAAAAGAAACAAAAGATAAGTGCTGGCAACAAGGTAGAAAAATTGGAACCGTTATATGGTGTTAGTAGGATTGTAAAATGGTGCAACAGCTATGGAAAATAATATGGAAGTTCCTTAAAAAATTAAAAATAGAACTACCATATGATCCAGAAATCCCACTTCTGGTTATATATCCCAAGAAATTGAAACCAGGGTCACAAAGAGATATCCGCATCTCTGCCCCATGTTTACTGCAACATTATTCGCAATAGCCAAGATATAAAAACAACCTAAGTGTCCTTTGACAGATAAATGGATAAAGAAGCATTTGATATATGCATTCAATGGATTATTATTCTGCCTTAAAAGGAAAGGAAATTCTGCTATTTGCAGCAACATGGATGAACCTGGAAGACATTATGCTAAGTGAAATAATCCACTCATACGAGAAAACAATAATGCATGATTCTGATTATGTGAGGTATCTACAACACTTGAACTCATAGAAGCAGACAATACAATAATAATTGCCAAGGTCCGGAGAGTTGGAAAATGAAGAATTCAATAGGTATAAAATTGTTATTGTGCAAGATAAATAAGTTATAGAGATTTGCTGTATAGCATAGTGCCTAGTAACAATATGATATTGTGTATTTCAAAATTTGGTAAGAAAAAGGTCAAAGCTCATGTTATGTTCCTACCAGACACTCACTCCCACACACACAAAAGCAAGGGGACACAAAGAAATATTGGGAGTTGTTTGGACATGTGTATTCCTTGATTATGGTGATAATTTTACATTGTTGGCATTTGTCTGAACTCATCAAATTGTATACATTAAATATGTCCAGTGATTTGTTTCTTAATAAAGCTGTTAACAATGAACTATAAATATTTTAAGTTGTAAGAATTTTAAAAAATTAAAAGTAACAAAAAAACAGAAATAATATCTTAACATTCTAATGGCAGCCTGTTCAGTTTCTATACATTTCTTAAGTCTATATATATATTTCTGTGCTGAAATAATTAGTAGAAGAAAAAATGTCATTAAAATATTATAAATAAAGAATTACTACTATCACATAAACAACTAAGCACTTTCTAAACAAATACCTTTAAATGTTTTTTAAAATGCATTATGTCCCTGTCTCTACAAAAACTAAAAAAGATGGCTGGGATGGGTGGCATGTGCTTGTGGTCCCAAACTACCCAGGAGGCTGAGGTGGGAAGATCACTTGAGACCAGGAAGTTGTGGTTGCAGTGAGCTGTGATCACACCACTGCACTGCAGCCTGGGTGACAGACCAAGACCCTGTCTTAAAAAAATAAAGAAAGAAAGAGGGCCGGGTACGGTGGCTCACGCCTGTAATCCCAGCACTTTGGGAGGCCAAGGCGGGTAGATCACAAGGTCAGGAGTCAAAGACCAGCCTGATCAAGATGGTGAAATCTTGTCTACACCAAAAATACAAAAAAGAAAAAATAGAAAGAAAAAAAGAAAAGAAAGAAAGAAAGAAAGAAAGAAAGAAAGAAAGAAAGAAAGAAAGAAAGAAAGAAAGAAAGAAAGAAAGAAAGAAAGAAAGAGAGAGAGGGGGGGAGGGAGGGAGGGAGGGAGGGAAGAAAGAAAGGAAGAAAGAAAGAAAGAGAAAGAAAGAAGGAAAGAAGAAAAAGAAAAGTTAGCTGGGTGTAGTGTCGGGTGCCTGTAATCCCAGTTACTTGGGAGGCTGAGGCAGAGAATTGCTTGAACCCAGGAGCCAGAGGTTGCAGTAAGCCGAGATTGCTCCACTGTACTCCAGCTTGGGAGACAAAACGAGACTCCATCTCTAAAAAAGAAAAACAAAAGAAAATATGTATTACGAATTATACTTAAATTTCTAATTCAAACTCATAGTTACAATTTTATTGTAAAAGCAACCTACACATGACCACATCTAAACTGAAGAAAGACTGAAAACTAGGGCAGGTAGCTTGTGGCCCACAGGTAAGACTCAGGAAGTTTCATCACTAAAAAGCGAAAGGAAGGGATGAATTAATATAGAGAGAGAATGCTCTCCACCACAATTATATTTATTTAAAATTTATCTTAATTTTGCACAACGTATCCAAGGATCTAATGTAAGGAATTTAACTGAACATGTTATTATGCTGCTAAATCCCTACACCTAACCAACTTTACAAAACTCATGCATCTGTCATTGACTTCACTGTCCTAAAAAAAAAAAAAAAAAAAAAAAAATGACTTAATAATAAAAGCTCCCTGGTTATTGTGAGTTATTTTATTTTAAATTTTATTTTAGTTTTATTTTAATAGTCCCAACTCAGCAGGAGCAGGAGCAGCAACAGGTTACCAGACGCATTAATCAAACACATAATTCTGGGTACAGTACAACACTATTTAAGCAAAATCACACGACGTACCTGGTCATCTTGTTCTCAAAACTGACATTGTTAAAAATAAAGAAGCAGCAAAGAAGCCGTGTATTTACCCAGTGCAAAATATTACCCAATGAATTTATTTGGATGGTGGCTAAAAAGACATAGTCAGAAACATGAAATGCAAATTTTTACTTGGGAATTTAGAGGTCCAGACCAGGTCAGGAACTTTTAGTTTCTTAATTTGCTGATCCCTTAGTTGGATTTTATCTTTATTCTTTCAGTCGGAAAAGAAAACAGGGCAAGCTTCATGGGATTGTGTTAAGACTGTAAGAACGTAGCAAGCTGATGTGGAAAATTTATTCTGTGCAAAAAGTAAAGATTGATATAACACTTTGGTGATGATAGCAGGACAGTTAGGTAAAAGAGCACTGAGAAAATCTGGCAAGTAGGCTCACTCTCTTTCAATATCAAATAATCTTTTGACCTCTGGGCACTAAAGTTATTAAAGTTAAAAAATAACACGGTGAGAAGATAAATCTTGCCAGGGCTACAGCTGTGGCTGGCACAACAATAGAAAATCATGGTGTTGTGAATTGGTTAGGATTCTGGGTACATAGGGGGTTTCTTTGAAAATGACCTAAACTAGCAGCTGATAGGGAAGAACATGCTGTTATTTTTCCAAAGCTTCCTACTAACCAACAAGGATGCTATAAAAACTGTGGTAACCCCTATGAGGAAAAACCTATCTTTCCCAGCCTACTTCATTTTTCTTTCCTGAAATTCAGGTCTATTTTTGAATACTGCCACAAATAGAGTTCTTTCCTTTGGAAGAGTTAAATGCTATGCAGTTCAGCATGTTCTGGTATAATGCCTTTTATTCAAAAGTTTCATAATCCACTTTACAGACAAAAGTAGATTAGGGAAATATGCTTGGTGAGAGTGACTTTCATATGGCAAGGTAAAAAAACCACATGTGGAGCGGGAACAAAGGATGAAGAGAGAGGAAGCAGAATTTGCATTAGCAAAGGGAAAGTAAATATGGTTTCACTGTAGTCAGACAAGAGAGGATAAAAAGGAATTGCAAAGAGAATGAAAGGTCACTGGGAGATATGAAGGAAAAGATCTTAAGAAAATGTTTTAAAAGAAAGTCTCACATAGGTGATTTTTAGGTGAATATCTGAAATAAATCTCAGGAGAAAAAGACTTTTTAATGTAAAGAGACATAAATCATAGACTTTCCTTTGGAAGAAACCATAAAAATCATGAAGTCATAAAATTTTAGAAATGAAAGTGATTTTAAGATCAATAACTTTGTTCTCTAAAATAGAAAACTGAAGCTCAAAGAAAGTTTTAGCAAAATGCCCAAGAATACCTGGTAAGTGTCAATGGTTATATACACAGCTGGGTCTTCTGTCAACATGTCTAGTGACACTTTTACAACAACATACCATCCTTTTGAATGGCAAATACACTTTTTAGAAATTAAAATATTTCAAACAGAATATCCTACTATGTATCAAACTTACGGGCTTCCTTTACTATTAACCTAGAAGTAGCAGAGGAATACAACTTCTGTTTAATGGGATTGTAAACAATGCAAGAGATTATTACTAATTTAAGGCATTTTTAGTTTGTGCATTTTCAGTTTCCTTGTATCCTTCTGTAAAGTAATAATCAGCTAAATACTAGATTTGGTGGTTTTTTAATATTGTAGATAAAATACTAATGATATTGTCCATGCATACATTTTTAAAGCCAGTGAGCTTATTATAACATCTAAATTAATATTTAGGTATTATTCTGGCTAAAGTTGATATAGTCCTTAAGTTGAACAAAATTGGCATAGTCTTTAGTTCTTTAGGTCAGAAATTACATTGGTTGGACTTTTGAGTAAAATTTAAGTGGAGCTTAAGCTTAAAACCTCCTTCTCTAGAATATAATTCAATTGTACAAACTGGTTACTAACCAGTCAAAAATATCACAAAAACTCATCAGCAGGAAAACAGACAAACAAAAAACAAACAGAAAAACAAAGTTGAGGCATAAACTCCGTCCAGTAACAAAAATAGTAAGGGATTCGACATGGCTCTTTTTATTATTCATGCACAAACTCTCTTTTCCTCATCAATATTGCTGAAAAGAAACTCAAAACAATTTTTAATTTTTATTAATATTTTAGAGTCTGTAGAAAAACAGGTCAAACTATTAAGTAGGCAACTTGAAATAAAAAAAGGGAAAATATCTCAAGATTAGCAACCCCTAGGGTCAGTGACTTACAAGATCCCAGTGGAGATGGGAGGAACCCTTAGGAGCTTGTCATTTCTTAATGCTACTCACTAATTGGTAGAGAATAGTATGTAGCACAGTGGCATCCCACAAGCATTCACAGGTAGAATAAACCTCACATGAATACAAAGGAAACTTTGTACAGGATATTTAACAAAATTGAAGAAAAGAGACAGGAATATGGGCCATCAAAAGAAGGCTGTATATAGCCTCATATGAATTTATATTCCTGCCTCAGAGCCTTTCTCTAACCACTTAAATTACCAAAAAAAAATACATATCCAGTTTAAGGTCTTCAAAATTGTACCTCTTACAAATGTAAGGACATTAACCCATTCTATGAGAAAACAATGAAAAATAACCCAGGCAGGATTATGACAAGCATGAACCAAGTGGAAAGAAATAGTGTGGAAGACATGTGAATATAACTAAGATGGAAAGACAAAGGGAGGAAGGGAGGGAGGGAGGGAGGGAGGGAGGGAGGGAGAGAGGGAAGGAGGATAGAAAATATTTCTAAAAACTGATTTTGGAAGCAAATTCAATCAAAGAAAAATTTTCAGCAGTACTATTTATGACTTTTAAAACTTAATAAATGAATCAAATACAATAACCCAGTAATAAAATCCAGAATTTGATTTAAAAAAGAAAGATTATAATTATGAAAATCACTTACAACTTAAATCAACAGCATTACATAAATAATCTGTAAATTAGGGATGGCAGAGAACAGATATACACAGTTGAACATTGCATATATTTGAAACTATGAGGGATACACAGATATTGAAATAATTAGGAGAAAAATATGTATATAGATAAATGACTAAGAGAATTCATCCTAAGGGAAATTGGACCCTAACTCCATTAAGACATCTAGTAAATTGAACAACAAAAACAAAACAAAAAAGATTTCAAGGAAACAAACACTGAAAAAGGCATGTCACATTCTAGGAAAGCTTAATTCAGAATAATCAATGCCAGTTTACTCTCTTTTGAACTTCACATATGAAAACATAGTTCTGAAGCATTCAGGCAGATGTAAAACATGTCACATACAAAAGCAGGAAAAACAGCATCAAATATTGGCACAATTATGCTCAATGTCAGAAAAAAAAATAATGCTACTAAAAAATCTTCAGAATTCTAAGAAAGAAAAAAACTTGTCACTTCTCTTACCCATGGATTTAATCTTCAACAGATTAGCAGTCAAGTATAAAAGAAAGAGGAAGATTTCTCACATGGAAATGAACTAAGCAAATATAGAATCCATCAGCTCTTTTAAACACAGGTTTAAAAAAAAGAACTTATTGATGATGACACACCCTCACTCAAAATTGAATTGATTTTTATAACTGTTTTACTTTATAAGCATAAAAGAAGACTAGTTCAATAGTCAATGCCAGAGAATAGCACCAAATTTTTATATCCAGCCAAATTTTTCTTCAAGGGTCAAAACAACAAACAACAATATCCAGTAAGCAAATCTCTTAGATTATAGCAGTTAAGAATCCTCAGAGACACAGACATTTCATAATATTTAAAGGTACACCTTCTTTTTTGTGCCTAGTAACATGTTTATTAAACAGATTTCAGAATGTGTATGAATAAAGATTACCACCCCTTTAAAAACCAAAAATATAAATAATTTGCTAATTAGATCTCAGAATAATGTGCTAAAATTATATAGAAAGTCAAGGAAATAATTACCAGTTTTGGAGAAAAGCAAATGTGTACTTCTTAAGCTCCTATCAACTTTGAACCATCAATCCTGCGAGTGTTCACTGACTATCACACTGGTATTTTTGGGGAAAAAAAAGGTCTCTGAAATCTCCAGAAGTATTTTTGACAAAGAATACATATTTTCTTATTTTATATTAGTTTTTAAAATGTAACTGTATTAATGATATTTATCTGATTACAGCCCAGCCAGACAACATGGAAGCTGTTTGAGTTTTCTCATCTTGTGTTGAACAGTGAATGAAATTTCACAAAAATGTTCATGACCTTAATCTTTAGGGATTCTGCAATTACTACTGCTACTTCATACAGTCAGAGTATAAAACCATTTATTTGTTGAACAAATAAACACTATATGTTGTGTGCCATGGTTGTTAACTCTCTGGTCTGTTTGCTTCCAAAATATCATCAAGTGCTTAACAGACTTATAATTTTCTTAGCTGTTATATTCTTACCCTTTTATTTTCTCTAGGCAAAAATAATTATAGTCCACCTTTAGGAGTCAAAAACTAAAGCACTGGCTATGCTTACTCCATACTCAGCTATCTTCAAGCCTTTTTAACTTCATTATTTACCCTACCAGAATATGTCATTTCCATTACCAAAATGATAACCAAAAATTTTCTCACTGAAATTTTCATTAAGAGTTAGAAATCTGGAGACAACAGATGCTGGAGAGGATGTGGAGAAAAAGGAACACTTTTACACTGTTGGTGGGAGTGTAAATTAGTACAACCATTGTGGAATACAGTGTGGCGATTCCTCAAGGATTTAGAAATAGAAATTCCATTTGACCCAGCAATCCCATTACTGGGTATATACCCAAAGGATCATAAATCGTTCTATTATAAAGATACATGCACACATATGTTCATTGTGGTGCTGTTTACAATAGCAAAGAGAGAAGAAAGGAAGGAAGGAAGGAAGGAAGGAAGGAAGGAAGGAAGGAAGGAAGGAGGGAGGGAGGGAGGGAGGGAGGGAGGGAGGGAGGGAGGGAAGGAAAGAGAGAGAGGGAGAAAAGAAAGAAAAGAAAGAAAAGAAAAGAAAAGAAAGAAAGAAAGAGAGAGAGAAAGGGAGAGAAAAAGAGAAAGAAAGAAAGTTAAAGAGAGAAAGAGAGAGAGAGGGAGGGAGGTAAGAAAGAGAGAAAAAGAGAAAGAAAGAAAAAAAGAAAAAGAAGGAAAGAAGAAAGAAAGAAAGAAAGAAAGAGAGAGAGAGAAAGAATAGAAAGAAAGTTAGTTATCTGGACATGATGACACACACCTTTAGCCCAAGCCCCATGTACTCAGGAGTCTGAGGAAGGAGGATTGTTTGAGCCCCAGAAGCAGAGGTGGCAATAAACCAGGATCATGCCATTGCACGCCACCCTGAGTAACAGAATGAGACCTTGTCTGAAAAAAAAAAGAAAAGAAAAAGAAATAAAAATAAAGTTTAGTGCATAAAGTTTCTTTGAATTTTAACGATTACTTGATAAGATGAAAATTATTAATAATATCACAGGGACTTCAATCTTATGTCTCCCCTTTAAATTTTGACTTAGAAAAAATGCAGAATATTAACTCACATGTCCTAGTCATCTGTCAACGTTTATGTGGTTCATTAATTTATTACAAATATTTTAACAGAAGTAATGCAATACAAATACCCCTTGTTGTTCTATTTCTATATTAATCAACACCATTTCTGCTTAGAAATAACCACCATATTGGATTTTCTATTTATCATTTCCAGGTACACTTTTATTATACACAATTGCATTACTAAGCAAATGGTTTTCTTTTTGATTTTAAGTTGTGAAACATCACATATATCCCTTTAAACATGTTTGTTTTCATAGTTTCGTTGTATTATTTCCAATTTAGTACATACAGCTCTAGTTCATGCAATTTAAATTTGTGTGTAACATTTTATTCTACAAAAATATGACACTTCACTTTTTCATTTTCCTATTAATGAACATTTAAGTTTTCCCTATATTTTGTGGGTCCTAAAATTGTATTAAAATGAATATTGTCTCATTGTCTACTTGTCCCAAATTTAACTGGAAAGGGAATTTGGAAGTCCAGTTGTATGTGTGTATTTAGTTTTTCTAGATATTAACCAAATTGCTATTCAACATGATTATTTGAATCTTCACTCGGATAAGCAATAAATGGCACTACTAAGTATTGCTAAGGCTTTTAATATTTGCTAATATGTCTGAGGTCAGTAATATTTTGTTTTTTATTTTCATTAGAATTCCACAGTAACTATTAACATTGACCACCTGTAGACATTTGTGTGCTCCTGTTTTATTTCTTTTTTGTTTGGTTTTATACTTTTTGTCAATTGCCTGCTATTTATCTTTTAACCGTTAGTCAATAGAAACTCTCCTTAATTTCTAAGTAGTGCTTTTTATTTGTAAGCCATAGCAGTCATTGTAAGGATTCGACACTCACAGCCCCTCTCATTCATCTTGAACACTCAAGTCAACTTCCCTGGATTTCTACTCACACAGAGTAACTCAAAGTGCCAGATGAAGTCCCAGAAGCATCTCAACCAGTGAGCATGAATTTTTGGCAGGTAAATTCCCTGGACTGCCTCCAGAATAAATGTAAGTACCTCATACCAAAATTTTTGCCTCAATTCAGTTCTGTAGTAGCCAAACTAAAACATATACAGTTTGAAAAAAAGTTTAAAGAAAAAAAAACACAAGTCTGTGGCTTAGGGTTTTGCTTTGTAGATACGTTTTGTTGTTTAAAAAGTCAATGTTATTACTGGCTAAATTTATTAATGTTCATGATTTTTCCTTTTATTTCTGAATAATTTTCTAAAAACTCCTTCAAAATATTATCGTTAGAAAAACATTCTTCTCTACTTTCTTCTAAAATTTTCCTGTGCTTTTTATATGTGCTTAATCCGCCTGGAATTTCTTTCTTCACGGTGTGAGATGAAGATTGATTGTTCTTCATGGGAAGATGGAGAACAAATCAATGCAGCACTATGTATTGAATTGCCATTCTTTTCTAACCTATTATTAGTGTTCTATGTTTTTGAAATATGAAGTTTCCATATGCGAATCACCCTTATGAGCACTTAATTCCACTGAGGCCGTTTTCTTTTCTGGGACAGATACAACACTCTCTTTATATTACAGCTTTGTAATGAGCGTTGTTACCTGACAGGGCAAGTCTGTTTTATTTTAATAAACTTTTTTAAAAATTTCAAGTCATATTCATTGATTTTTCACATTTACCTGTTTGTTTAATTTCAGTCCATCCTTCATAAATTATTGCTTTATTTTAAAAAGCTATTCTTTCACTATTTACTTGATACTAAATATAATCATTTAAAACATTATTTGAGGAGAATTTATGATCTGAAACTAAAAGTTTTGTTTTTGAAACTAAATGCCTTATTTTGGGCTTTCAATATAATATTTTATCCATTAATCTATGTTATGCTTGAAGCAGACATGTGAACTCACTTGCTATCTTCTGCTTTCCTTCTTTAGAGTCAAAAGAAACATAACTTAAAGCTCTATATGATATTCTAAAAGGGGTTTGCTTCTGTGTTAGCTATATATAATAGTCCCCTAGAATATAATTGAATATATTCCCCTAGGTATTATAATTGTCCCCTAGAATATAAATGAAATAAACTTCTCCCAGTTCCATAAGTGATATCTCTGATTTCATGTATATTTTACAGCATTTAAGAATAAGTACTAAGTCAATTCTCTAAAAATATATTTGCAATCAATAATTTCATCGATTTAATCACAATTCATTCAATTCAAAATTTCATTTATTTACTCATAATTCTATTTTTTATCAGCAAGAATTTGCATGCAACCGCAATTTTCTTCTTTCATTGGTCAAGAAGAAGAAAAGCAGCTACTGCTCATCTTAGCCCATTGTAATATGCCACAATTTCAGTGTGTTAGGGGTTTCTAATCTAAAACTTTCTTACCTCCTGCCAGTTTTATTTACCAGAAAAAAAAGGCACATTGGTTTACTTCAGAATAGATTTGGTTTTATTTGGTTTTAATTTTTGCATTTTAAAATTCCTGGATTCATTATTCATAGTGTGAATAATTCCAGTGATACACTGTAATTTAATTATCAGAGAACAACTTTGGTTTTCCC
Source organism: Cebus imitator (assembly GCF_001604975.1). NCBI lineage: Eukaryota > Metazoa > Chordata > Mammalia > Primates > Cebidae > Cebus > Cebus imitator. Next base: position 3,672,209 of record NW_016107322.1, read on the forward strand.
ATAAAGCGTAAGTCTACAACTGTAACTATGGTTATCTTAACCTGTTCTCTTGTTCTAATTGGCATATTAGAGAGATAAAGTCCAGTTCAAGTGAGCAATGTCTGCCCTACCCAGAACGTTTCCTTAGAATAGAAACACATTTTTTATTCCTCTTATGACAGGTACTCTCATTCATTAGCTTCACATGGGTGTCATAACAAAGTGTGCAGCACTGTTGATTGTTTCCGTAAGGAATATATGTATATGTATGTGTACACAAAGAGAGGAGGTATATGTTAGATTTTATATACATCTGTACCTAAAAGTTATTTTTAGAATATCTATATCCACATACAAGAAAAATATCTTAAGCATAATATGAGTCAGAGGGTAGAAGGTTGATCTGTTAGGAGCTCTATGAATATCAAATGCATGTGCCCAGTGACTAATTTATCTGTCATGAATTTCACATTTTTCTTAATAGTTCTCAAAATGACAACGTGTCTTTTTTGTTTACAACATGAATTTAATTTTATTCACCTTGGCAAATGTCCTGTTCAGGTAGTTAACATTTACAACTCTAGGCATCTTTACTCCTTTATACCTTTTTAAAGATTAACCACCCTTTTCATGATACTTAATGTATAGAGACATAATTTTGCCAAAGAACATACACGACTCACTTACACTGACTGGTATGAGTGTAGGCAGGTGGTTTTTGCTTTACACACCTTTAAAAATTTGAGAGATTTTGCTCTTCAGTTGGTAGAGTTACTCATACTCTTTTTAAGTTCTTAAATTAGCAAGCCTTCAAAACCAAAAATGGAGTCTAGAAGAAGTGTATCTTCTAGGCACCATTCTCTTAGCTCCTATGAAATCATGTTTGCAGCTCTCTTTGCCATATTGATAGTGCTCTGTGCTGGATTAATTGCAGTGTCCTGGCTGACAATCAAGGAATCACAACAAGGTAAGTCACATGGAGTTGGCTCATAAAAGTGCTCTCAGTTGAATGTACACACTTGAATTTCAGCTATCCTATAAGTCTATTTTATTCATTACTGTGGCTTCATGACAAGATATTTGTGTTGCATTCACATACTTCTCTGTAGTTCCCTTCAGAGAATATTAGGAAAATTAATTGGTATGTAGTTTGAAAAAAAACTTAACCTAGAATTCAAGCATGAGACTAAGTATTTTTAAAAATAAATAATGTTAAAGAAATCCCTTTGTTTCAACATATAATCAAGTAGATTTCATGATCTCTGATTTTGTTTTGATATAATTTAAATCACAAATATATTAATATGTTGTTGACTATGTAAGTACATAAACATGCAAAGTTAACAAAAATATTGTTTATTTCTATAGAATAAGATCTTCATTCTCTTATCAGTCTAACCATTTTAATTCTACTAATGCAAAAGAACCTGTATATAAATGTAGACTTAAAAAGATCACAAACTGTCCGAGTAGCAACTTTGATAAACAGAAAAAAACATAAGAAATGATAACTCTTATTTAGAGCTCACTTTGTACCAACAACTTTTAAAATACCTTGAAATGTATTGTATGCCTACAGCGTATAAATTATTATTGCTATGCTCATTTCACAGATGGGGAATCTGAGACAGAGACTAGAAGTAACTTGCTTAAGTTGGGCAGCAGAAATAAGATTCCAAATTAGACAACCCAGATCTAGAACTTACAGTCCATCTTAGCACTTATTCATTTATAGGGTAAATTTAAAAAATTGAAAGCATAGCAATAACCTAAATACTAAGAGTTTTTTCTCAGACAATTTTTTACATTTTTAAATTGATGAACTATATATGGACATATAAATTCTTTCTAAAAATTCACAGGGTAAGGTCTTTCACATGTGAGTGATTTTAGTTTCACCAATCAAATTCTCAACTGTTGGGTTAGCTATTTTATTCTAGAATGTTAATAAGTTTAAATTAGAATGTAATGCATATGCTGTAGTTTTATAAAATAATATTAGTATAATTCCCAGCCTATTTAAAAACTATAGCCATACACAAGGGTTTTTTTTTAATAACTTTGTGGATATTTTATATAATTATACAAACTACTAAATGATAATACAGATTGACTTAAACTATTTTAAAATATAGCTGTTTTGGTCTTATTGAATTGCTGTGGATAACTTGAAGGGTCTATAAGCATTTGAAAGTCCATTGGAATCCCTGATATTTAATAAACATACAAAGGTTAGTTATTTTACAAGTGAAATAGAAAATAAACATTTATAAGTGGTAATAAATTTAACAGCTAACAACTAAGTATAAAAAGAGATTCGAGTTAATGCTTTACCAATACACCAAAGACCATAATGTATACTACCTTTTTTTTCTTTTTAAACTGTTATTTTAGATTCAGGGGATGCATATATAGGTTTGTTATGTGGGTATATTGCATGTGTTGAGGTTTGGGGTATGAATGATCCCATTATCCAGGTACTGAGCATAGTACCCAAAAGTTAGTTTGTCAACACTTGCCCCTTTTACCCTCCCCTTCTGGTAGTCCCCAGTGTCTGTTGTTACCATCTTAATGTCCATGAGTACCTCCTGTTTAGCTCCCACTTATACTTGAGAACATGTGGTATGTGTTTTATCTGTTCCTGCATTAATTTCCTTAGGATAATGGCCTCTAGCTACATCCATGTTGCTACAAGAGACATGATTTCATTCTTTTTTATGGCTGCATCTTATTCCACGATGTATATGTACCACATTTTCTTTATCCAGTAAACCGTTGATGGGCACCTAGGTTGATTTCATGACTTTGCTATCATAAACAGTGCTGTGATAAATGTCTGAGTGCATGTGTCTTTTTGGTAGAATGACTTATTTTCTTTTGGATGTATACTCAGTAATGGGATTGCTGGGTCAAATAGTATTTCTGTTTGAAGTTCTTCGAGAAATCTCCAAATGGCTTTGCACAGTGGCTGAACTAATTTACATTTCTATCAACAGTGTATAAGTGTTCTTGTTTCTCTGCAGCCTTACCAACATCTGTTGTTTTTTCACTTTTTAGTAATAGCCATTCTGACCAGTATGAGACGGTATCTCATTGTGGTTTTGATTTACATTTCTCTGGTGATTAGTGGTGATGAGTATTTTTTTCAAATAGTTGTTGGCCACTTGTACGACTTTTTTTAAGAAGTGTTTGTTCATGTCTTTTGCCCATTTTTTAATGGGTTTATTTTTTGCTTGTTCAATTGTTTAAGTTCCTTGTAGATTCTGGATATTAGACCTTTGTCAGATGCATAGTTTGCAAGTATTTCCTCCCATTCCATAGATTGTATGTTTACTTTCTTGATAGTTTTTTGCTGTGCAGACAATCTTTAGTTTAATTAGATCCCACTTGTCAATTTTCAGTTTTGTTGAAACTGCTTTTGAGGATTTAGTCCTAAATTATCTGCAAAGAATAATTTCCAGAATAATGTTTCCTATGTTTTCCTCTAGGACTGTTGGAGTTTGAGGTCTTAATTTAAATCTTTAATTTATCTTTAGTTAATTTTTGTATGTGGTGAAATGTAGGGGCCCAGTTTCATTCTTCTGCATATGGCTAACCGGATATACCAGCACTGTTTACTGACTAGAGAGTCTTTTCCTCAATGTTTATTTTTGTCAACTTTGTCAAAGACTAGATGGCTGTAGGTGTGTAGCATTACTTTACTGTGGTTTCTCTACTCTGTTCCATTGGACCAAGTGTCCGTTTTTGTACCACTACCATGCTGTTTTAGTTACTATAGCCCTATAGTGTAGCATGAAATTTTGTAATGTGATGCCTCTGACTTTGTTCTTTTTGCTTAGGATTGCTTTGACTATTCTGGCTCTTTCGCAGTTCCATATGAATTTTAGAGTCATTTTTTGCAATTCTATGAAAAATGAGTTTGACAGTTTAATAGGAATAGCACTGAATTTTTAGGATGCTTTCAACAGTATGACCATTTTAACAACATTGATTCTTCCAATCCATTAGCATGGAATTATTTCCATTTGTCTATGTTATCTGGTTTTTACAGGGATGCTTTGAGGTTCTCCTTGTAGGATTCTTTTATGTGCTTGGTTAGACATATTCCTAGGTATTTTATCTTTTGTATGGCAATTGAAAATGGAATTGAATTTTTGATTTGGCTCTCAGCTTGAATGTAATTGGTGTATAGAAATGCAGCTCATATTTTACATTTATTTTGTATCCTGAAACTTTGCTGAAGTCTTTTATCAGTTCCAATAGCCTTTTTGCAGAATCTTTGGGGATTTCAAAGCACATACTATATTTAACACTTTTTTGTACTTTTTTAAAAATCACTTTAGACTTACTAAAAGTTACAAAAATTATACAGAGTTATCATATAACCCAGCTTCCTTGGATGTTAATATTTTACATAATGACAGTACAATTGTCACAATCAATAAATTAACATTTCTACAATATTGTTAACTAAATGACATATGTTAATCAAATTTAACCAGTTTTTTTACTAATGTCCTTTACCAGTTTAAGATCCAATGCAGATTCCTACATAAGATTTATTTTGCTTCCTTAGTGTCCTTTCTTTTTTTTTCCCCATTTATTTACTTTATTGCATTTTAGGTTTTGGGGTACATGTGAAGAACATGCAAAATTGTTGCATAGGTACACACGTGGCAGTGTGATTTGCTGCCTTCCTCCCCATCACCTACATCTGGCATTT
>NW_016107322.1:3679779-3680546 GCF_001604975.1 Cebus imitator
GTGTCAATTTTTGATCTCTCCTTGCTTCTCATGCAGGCACTTATTGCTATATATTTTCCTCTAGAGGCTGTTTTAAATGTGTCCCAGAGATTCTGGTATGTTGTGTCTTCATTCTCGTTGGTTTCGAAGAACATCTTTATTTCTGTCTTCGTTTCATTGTTTATCCAGTCAACATTCAAGAGCAAGTTGTTCAGTTTCCATGAAGCTGTGTGGTTCTGGGTTAGTTTTTGAATCCTGAGTTCTAACTTGATTGCACTATGGCCTGAGAGACTGTTTGTTACGATTTCCGTTCTTTTGCATTTGGTGAGGAGTGATTTACTCCCAATTATGTGGTCAATTTTAGAGTAGGTGTGATGTGGTGCTGAGAAGAATGTATATTCTGTGGATTTGGGGTGGAGAGTTCTGTAAATGTCTATTAGGTTTGCTTGGTCCAGGTCTGAGTTCAAGTCCTGGATATCCTTGTTAATTTTCTGTCTGGTTGATCTGTCTAATATTGACAATGGGGTGTTAAAAACACCCACTATAATTGTGTGGGAGTCTAAGTCTCTTTGTAAGTCATTAAGAACTTGCCTTATATATCTGGGTGCTCCTGTATTGGGTGCATATGTATTTAGGATCGTTAGCTCTTCTTGTTACATTGATCCTTTTACCATTATGTAATGTCCTTCTTTGTCTCTTATGATCTTTGTTGCTTTAAAGTCTAATTTATCAGAGATGAGAATTGCAACTCCTGCTTTTTTTTGCTCTCCATTTGCTTGGTAAATCTT
>NW_016107322.1:3681146-3692909 GCF_001604975.1 Cebus imitator
AACCCTGGTGAATCTGACAATTATGTGCCTTGGGGTTGCTCTTCTTGACGAATATCTTTGTGGTGTTCTCTGTATTTCCTGGACTTGAATGTTTGCCTGCCTTGCTAGGTTGGGGCTTAGTGTCCTTTCATCTGTTGTAGTTCTTAGTCCTTCCTTGTTTTCTATATTTAAACATGCAAACTTCAATGTAATTTTGAGTCTTTAAAATACAAATGAAATAGTATAAATAACATGCTATATTAATTATGCAGTTTAAACTGTTTAGACTATATACACATATACTGCTTGAATTATTATTTCTAATTATCCTCTTAACTGTATAGTTTGGTGTCAGCATATTACATAGAGATCCTAGGTTGTGGAATCAGACATTTCAATGAGCAAATCCCAGATCCTATGCTTAAAATCTTTACTATCTGGAGAAATTTTCTTAGTCATTCTAAATCCCAATTACCCCATATCAGAAAAGAAGAAATAATGTCTTCTCACACCAGAATTTTATATCTTTATTGTTATATTAACTAATGATTTCATCATTGTGTGAGTTTCATTTGAAGCAATTCATTTTAAACATAAATCAGTATCAATGAAAATATGCTGATAAAGGGATTATGCAGGACTTAATGACACGTTTTATTAGTCATGTTTATGTTTAATTTGTTAGTCTTCTTTTTTTACATTTTTTTCCCTAGTGAGGCAGTCTATTTTCCACAGCATTCTAAATAACATCTTCAACAAGGACAGTCACCAACTAATGGCACAAGGTCATGCATGCCAGTTTTATAATTATTAGAAAGAAAGAAGTAGCTTCAAAGTCATGTTTCAAAGTAACCAAAACACTGGAACTTCACAGCAATTCATATGTCAAAACCCAGTGGTGTCCCTGGATGCTAGGTGTTCCAGAAGTATCTGAAAGCAACTACAAAACTTTTAATGGTTCACTTCTCACCATGTTTCCCTGAGTCACTTCCCATAATTGGTGAGAGTTGATCAGTCCATGTATCTTCCAACAGGAATCTCAATAACAATAATAATGAAAACTTGGAAGCTTGGAGTGAGGGTTAGACTTCAAAGAAAAGAAAAGAAAAAAATATATATTGAAAGAATGGAAAAAAGTTTAGTTTCCAATCTTTTAAAACAATCAGACAGGTGGGGAAAGAAAGCAGCTGGTTTTGAAACATGAGACTACAAAGAAAAAGTAAGAACTACAGAGCTAACACATCAAGCAATAGCTTTACTTCTAAGTTTTAACAGAATGTGCATATTTTTCTCCTACTCATAATCGAAAATCTTAGTGTTTTTTTCTTATTAATTTATCCAGGTGCAGCACTTGGACAAAGTCATGAAGCCAGAGGGACATTTAAAATAACATCTGGAGTTACATATAATCCTAATTTGCAAGACAAACTCTCAGTGGATTTCAAAGTTCTTGCTTTTGACCTTCAGCAAATGGTAGGAGACTGTCTCTCTTCAGCTGGTTTAAAATTTTATAACATAATTTAACTAACTACTTGCCAAAGATACCATTTTCTCGCTGTGAAACAGCTAGAAAATAAATGTAATATGCCCAAGATATTTAAATATATAAGCCCCATTACTATGGAGAAAACTGACCCAATTCTAAGCAGAACTAAAGATTGCTTTATATAAATTTTTGAACAAAAGTTAAAATCTTAAATTTAGCATATTTATTCAACCTTTAATTTTTTTTCTAGGTAGATGAGATCTTTCTATCAAGCAGTCTGAAGAATGAATATAAGTACTCAAGAGTTTTACAATTTGAGTGAGTACAGCTCAAAAATTTTCTACTGACAGAAAATTATTGATCTTTTTGCTAATATTTGTAAAATAGCATCTTTAGATATAGGAAAAGAGGAATGTTTAAATTTTTCAACTTTTTTGAGCATTAAGCAAAGTGGCACAGCATAAACTTTTATCTTATTAGCAAATAATAATAACTTCTGATATTTCATCTTATGTTAATATGTTTCTTTCTCCTGACAATAAAATCCTGCAGAGACACAAGGAGGGGGCTGAGGTTAAATGTGTGCAGATGCAGATATAGCATCTGATTTGTGAGAAACATTTGGTAAAAGTTTGATCATCAATTAAAAGTAATATTGTATCGCCCTGCTTCATTATACTATAAATATCAAGAGAGAAGATACTTGTTCAGTGTTGTATGCCCAGACAGCATAAGACTGCTTAAAGCAAAGTAGGTGCTCAATAAACTAATGAAACTTAGATTAAGAATGTAATGATGTAATTCCAGTATGAATATTTGAATCTGTAATATATGGAAATTATTGTAAAAACACAATACAAGATCAGTTTTATAAACAATTAGCTTCTGTATTTCTCAAAGAAAAATTGATCTGTGTGTTGTTGTTGCTGTTGAGTCCATGAAGGAGAGTTTGACAATCTTGCTGACATTTCTCTGAACCTAAAGTTTTCTAAACTACAAACTCCCAAAGGGCTTTTAGAGTAGAGATACAAGTCAGCAGGAAAGTTAGGAAAAATATATATATAATATAAAAGAAAGAAAAATATAAATTTATAAAATTAAGTTAAAAATGAAAAAGACAAAGGGAGAGGATTCCAAGGAAAAAAAAAGTAAAAGACTGATCAGATACCTAGGGTATCTGAAAAAAGGAAAAGAGCAAAGCCTTCTTAATAATTCACACTTGAAAAACACAGAAGGCAATATTCCAGCTGCTTTGGGAAAACGCAGATCCTATGACAAGCTGGCAAAAAAGAAACTCACTGGTTGAGTCTCTATTTCAGGCCAAGACTTTTGTGACTTAAATAAAATGTATTTTCTTATTCATTCCTCACAAAATGACTGTGAGGGAGACGCAATTATTTTGACTTATATAAATATGATACTGAGGCTTGAAATGTCACAAGTCACACAGCTAGTAGGTGTTGGGGAATGTATTTGAATGGAGTTTTGTTGTTCTGATTCAGCATATGTTCTTCCTCCATACGACAATGTTAAAGTAGGAGAGCCCAAAGAATATAACAACCTGTAGGGAGGTTGGGTTTGCTTTTCACCATAGATGAGTGGACTCAAGATGCAATGGAAAAGGAAACTTCTCTTTTTCTACAGAAATAAGAAAAATGACAGTAAACCTGGAACAGAAAGGAGAACAAACAATGAAAGCCAAGATGAGCATGGAAAACCTAACTTTTGTCAGTTAAACACCTAAGTAAGCTAGACTGATGGCCATAGTCCCTAGTTACAGCTGCCCATCTTCCATACTCCTTTTCCATGAGAGTAAATGAGCCTTAGTTTTTAAGCAGCTGTTGCACTGCAGTTGAAGGTAGTTGAAAAGCTCCAAGCCCACCGTTTGAAATGAAAGCACAATATGCAAACTCCATAGAAGAAGACAATAGCCCCCTCATAGGTTTTCTAGACATGGCTACCAATAAAACCTGAATGTTAATTAATTTTACTTTTATTCATGTATTATTTAGTATATGCCAGGGCCTTAAAATTACATATTTTTCATGCTTTTACACAGTCAGCAATCTAGTAGAAATTATTACAATTCCCATCTACATTGTTCATCCATGTTTAAGGTTTATGTCTTCAATTAGATAAATAAAAAAGCACCATAAAAACACAAAAAAATCAAATATGTTACATTTTGCTCCATAATAATTCCATTATTTTTTAAAAAGTTAAGATAATTTAGCCCTATCTTTTAAGAGAAAAATGGCATGTATATAGGGAATGTTGGTTCTCTAGGTATGCCAATTCATTTAGCAAACTAAATTTTCAGTACTGATCAGAATATCACTACATACAATTTGTTCTTCTGTGTTCCATTACTACCATGTACTTGTGTATGTCATCTAATGTATTCCTCACTAAGGGTTTGTGGAGTTTTAGATTATCAGCCTTTCAGGAGTTATTAATGTGTGGTTCAGAGAGGCTAGGTGAGTTTTCCAATGTCATGCTGCCATTTGGTCTGTCTGTCTAAAACATCCATGCTGTCCTCTACTGCTAATTTTTATATTTAAAAAGTACTCAAGACAGAGAGGGAAGCAATGAAAGTTACGTCTAAAGAGTCACATATTCAGGAGTTGTCCAGTGTTCTGTGTATGTTTCTCACTGACTACTCTCTCCCTCCATGTGCCTTATTGTGTTCATTTCCCAAATCACAGAACTTTTTCCACACAAGCCCTATGCTTGCACCTTTAGTTTTCTTTGTTCTCCACTCTGATTTTTAAACTTGTGTACGTTAAAGTGTTTATTAACTTTATGGGAAAACTAATGGAAGAATCTATACTCATACTAGTATAACAATACTGAAGTTTTACATGCTTTTATTCTTTATTTATTTATTTTTGCTTTTTAATGGTTATGCATGTGCTATTCATCTCTGAATTAACAATGCTGGCTGCTGGACTTAGCATATAGAAAAATACTCAGAAAATCAGAGTGGAATGAGTTAAACAAATGGAGAAATAACCTTTATAAGAATCTGTCACTGGATTTAAAGATATACTGGTCTATCCACAAGTCTATAAAGGGCTTTTCTATCATTTAAATTGTAATACTGTTAGAATTTAGTAGAAAGAGATTCATACTGCTTAAATTTGATTTTCTCATATCATGTAGCTGACAAAAATTAGGAATCTTTTTTCAATATTTCTGTGGATATCCTACAAACAGCCTAATGAATAATCATGATTATTACCATATTTTGTTTACTACTATATAACTTTAGGTACTAGAAAATGCTTTATTATTATCACCAAGTTATTTCTTTGTTTTGACTCTCACCCATGGATCCAGGTTATAGTTACTAGTTTTTTAGAGAATAAGACTCTCCATCTTCAGATCTGTCTTTCAAATACCTAAAGACTTTTTCTAGTGCTATATCCTAAATGTAGGTGTACTTCATGGCTATCACCAAAGCACACTCTGGCCTTATTTTTCTTTTCCCCCACTTGCCACAAGCTTCTGCTTTAGTCCCACCACGTCATCTGTACACCCTCAAAACCATCCTGCTTTCTCATTTTTATCCTGGTGGGAGGTGATTGGATCATGCAGGCAGTTTCCCACATGTTGTTCTCATGATAGTGGATGAGTTCTCATGCAGTTTCCCCCACTCTTACTTTCTTTCTCTCCTTCTTTTCTTTCTTTATTTCCTTATCTATCTATATCATTCTTTATTCCATTGCATATTTCTGACATATTAATCCCAGTAGCTACCCCTACACCCACCTGCTGTCTTCATTCCTACCTATAGTACATAGTCCCATCCCTCTGTTTCCAGAGTGTGTAACCTCTTATAGCCTCTTTCATCAGTCTGATATCAGAACTAAAAGGAGAAACATGAACATGCAGGAAAGGTTAATCATTTTATCTTTTTCAAAATGATAATAAAAATGTGTACTTAGTCTTTATTGTGTGAGTATAAAGCTACACAGGCAAGTTTTATTTTTTGTTGGTTCACTTTAAGCTATTTGTCTACTTTGAGGTGAATGAGACATATTTCTCTTTTCCAGTTTTGCAGAGGATTGAGTCTGGAGATCTGCAGTAAAGCTTCAAGTCAGATTTATTTCAAAAAGGCTTTAACCTCCTTTAAGGAGAGGTATGCTAGGTGCCTGCCTCTCTTAAATTGGGTTCTGCCTAGTGAAATCCATACAGAAAGCACAATGTCCATTGCAGAGTTTATCAGAATAGTTTTGCTAATGGAATCCTTTATGTTTACATGTCTACAACATGCTGGATAACTTCACTTACATTTAGGTTGGGAACATTTGATGAATATAGACTTTTATATATAGGCCTGGTGGGCTATCAAAATCCCAAAGTTTTCTTTGATATTTAGTAAGTAATCTCTTACTTCTTTAGATGGCAAAATTACCACCTTTGAAACCTTAAAATTTTTGAGCTTAGGAATTGTTTGTTTCTCCTTCTTTATAGCTACCTAGGAGGCTAGTATAGTGCCCAAACCTTGACAATTATTTTTAAATGACTGTCAAATAATGTATTTCATCAGTATAGAGATACTTCCCTCTGGTAGTAGCTGAGCTACTATTAAATCAGAAGCAAGTTTTTAAAAAATGCAATGCAAAAGAATTTCATGAAGATGTCTGTTGTTAAATTGAATGTTATTTTGGGAGACCTAGGAGAGGAGGATAGAAAAAGGAATTCAGAAGCAGGAGAGAGAGTACCAGTGAAAACATTTAGGATTACTTTACCTTAAATAATCACCTACAAACAGACGTATTCCACTCATAGGAAAAAGTAGCAGACTCATTATTAATGTTATAAATTATTTTAATTTAAAAATCCAATTGATAAAATCAGAAAACGGAAATAATTGAGTTCTCACCTAACAATACCCACATCAACTGTGTGTGTATATATGTGTGTATATATATATATATATATATATATATATATACACATATATACACACACACATATATATATATGTCCTTTAAAATACCTATTTACATTTTTGTTATAGATTCTAATTAAACTCACACAACTTGTGTGTATATGATCAAATTCTAGCACTCAGAATACTAGAGTTAGTCATTAAACTATTTTCTCTTACTTTCACAATATTTAATGCCGACCTCTGCCACTTACTAACTTTTATAATTGTGGTGTGTGTGTGTGTGTGTGTGTGTGTGTGTGTGTGTCTACTCTTTAGGGCAGGCAAATGGTTTGGTCTATTTGGGGAAAATTTCAGTCATTGGGCTTTGTGGAAAGTACTTGCACTCAGAACATTTGGCATTTGATTTTAATAAAGAACTATTTACCCTCTGTGGCAGCATGTAGTTTCTTCTGCCATTTGAGCATGGATAAGCCACCAAGTTAGGAAAGGAAAGACTTCTGTTTACTCAGCAAGCCTAGAGGTTACCAATATGAAAATATGAAATAAACATTTTGCTCTATTACACTCAGGCTTCCTGTACAATGGTAATATTTATCTGCTTTAGAAAAAGACTGTTATTTTACTAGAACTAGTACTTGAAGTGAAAATGGTCATTTTTTTTAACCTAAATGAAGAATTCTCATTTTATTACTAAACAACTAAAATAACAGCTTCTGCTTTCTTATGAGGTGAATCACAAATAATTATCATGACTTTTTAAAAATTTCTACTATATCTCTCTCATCTCAACATTTCCACTAAATAAGAAAATAAATTTTAAAGGCGACAATATTATGTGGATATAGGATATGCAACTCCTATCCTTGTTAAGTATAAATTATTAAATGTGATGCATAATTCACAACTAAGAGAACACACCTTTCAAAGAAAAGTGTGTTATGCCTGAGGATGAACTAATCCAGTTACTTTCAACTCAGTGAAGCAAAATTCCAGATTTGTCTTTTATTTGCCTAAAATATCATACTTCTTTTACTCCATAACTCAAATAAAATGAAAGCAAGTGTTCAGTCAAATTAAACCTGTTATATTACATAAAATAAAACACAGATTTAATCAGAATTTAAATTTTCTAGTCTGCAACCAAAGACAAAATGAAGATGTGGGATTGGAGGCAGAGAAAATAATGGATTTTGTTCACTCTGACTTCACTTTAACCATATTCAAACCTGTTCATTTAACTATCTTGGAAAAAGGGGTTGATTAGGAAGACATAATGTAAAAAAGAGAAACGGAGTAAGAGGAAAAGAAGAAGGAAGAAGAGGAGAAGGAAAAAAGGCAATAATCAATCTTTTGAAAGTATTGAAGGAATAAAATACCTTTTCCTTCTCCCCAAAAACATCCAACCAGCCATTTTGTATACAAAGTTCTGCTAACTATGCAACAGAATAAAATACCTGGACACGCCTTTAGGGTAAATGTGCTGTAGTCTCTTGCCTGCTGACAAATAGTTCATAAAAGAGTTGATAAAAGTGTTGTTGAGTGTGAGGGGGATGGGAATTACATGAAAACATATTAGGGAAACAGATTCCCTAGGTTTCTTTTCTATCTCTTACACTAATAAGCTGTATAACCCTAGGCAAAGTTACCTACATTACTCTAAGCCTCAGTGTCCTCATAGCTAAAATGAAAATATTGGCCAATATCAGGTTCAAAAATAGACTCGTTACCTTTCCCTGGAGCTTCTGTTCATACAGATATGGGGTAGGGCCTGACAGTTGTATGCTTGTTAGAATTTTCGAAATTCCCATTAACAGAATGCATGACTAAAAGTGCCTTAAAAATGTTTGATATCTGACATCACAAGAAATCTAGAGGCTTTAAAGGAGATTAATTTCAGTAGTACAATGACAATGATATAGTCAAGGCTTTGGATACTTTCCTTCTCCCACTATGCTATCTTTGGCTTGTCAACAATGGCCTGCCTCATGGACTCAAGGTACATGTGGCAGTTTCAGCAAACTGTGTAGACCTAATGATGTTCAACAATGAAGAGCAGTAATCAACTGCGAGCTGTTCTTTTATAAGATATAAAAAAACTTTCCAGAATTTTCTATTGGTCTTCCCTTTAGATTCTGTTGACCAGGTCCAGGTCATACACCCATGAATAAAATCATGTTTGGTTGTTTGGTATAAAGAATGGTTAAAGAAGATGTCAACTTTCCTAAGAAAATGAGGCTTATTCTGCAGTAAAATTAGAGGTTAGCCAGCCAGCACAAGTGTGGAAGAATAGATGAAGGTAGTGTCTGTGGCAAAAGTTATCATTACCAAGAACAACAGTGATTTCATGTATATTTCTCCAAACAGTAAAATCAGAATAAGTTTGGAAAACCCTGAAATAAATAGTTACTAGGAAACCTTTTTTTCAATGAGATTTAGTTACTATAATTCAAGAGAATAATTAGAAAGTTAAACCTTCTAACATTTTAAATAATTTATTTAATACATGTGAATTATAAAAATATCATATCAAAAAATATATCTTGTTATTTTGAAAATGAAAGACCAGCTACCTAGAAAGGAATCACTGTGAAACTAAATAGTGCCATGGACACTAAGAAGGAATCTACTCCACCTAGTGAAGTTGCTGATCAATTGTGATATTTCAGGACTATTCTGGTTCTATAATCCAGTCATGGATGAAAACAAGATTTACTATAGGTTCTAGCAGGATAGATAGATGCACAGATAAATAAAGAACTCTACTGTACTTGACAAAACCCTTCAAGAAGCTCATAAACTTACATATATCACAAGAATATATAACTCCCATAATTCGAAAGCAATAAACATATCATGCAAAATTTCGTTTTCCCTAGTCTGTCTATAAAGGAACCAAGTATCCCCTGAGTTCCCAGAGCTTATTGAGGAGTACAGAATAAATATAAGAGCTAGAGTTTGTTTCCCAAGTGGTCACACCCTAAAATGATAGCATTTGCCAAATAGAAATGTAAGCAAGAGTGAAAAAAATCTCCCAAGTATCCTTATTCACCAAAAATTTATTCGTCTTTCTCATTCTTTACAGGGAAAAAAGTTAGCTTTTAAAATGCCTGGTACAGAGCAGGGGATGAAATGAAGGGGGAAGATGATTAGGGCTATATGGTTGAAATTTACTGCAATGTTTGCAGATCATGTAGGCAAAAAAATCCCAACTCATGGACCTGAGAGTGAATATCTTGTGAGTCCCTAATAGATCCAGATATCCTTATTTTCTTTCTATCCCTTGAAATCAGGGCATATTTTGATATTTTATATTAAGCAAAATAGATAAGTAAAGGTAGATGTAGATTAGTTGCTACAAGCTTGCTATCAGGCCTTTTAAAACTATGCAGAAAAAATTTTCCTTGAAACCAGTAAAACTACCTTAGATTTCCCCAACTTAGAAATCACCCATGAAAAGTTACAAATCCATACCCTTCATTTCTCCAAACAGTCAAATCAGAATAAGTGCCAAGATACCACATGATTTTAACACAAGAGTCTCAGAAACTTCCTAGCCTGGGGATGAGTGCTTGAACGTGGAACTCAGAAAACTCAGATTTCAATTTTGCATCTACTTTGGAGTTTATCTTCTCAAAAAAAGCATCTAGTCTTTCAATTCATTTTTTCTTTCACTCATGAAATAAAGATAATATTTGAAATAACCTACCTTACACAGGTATAATGAGAATTAGCAAGATAACTGAAGAGAATTTCAAAGACATTTAGCATGAATTGAACACAAATCAGTTAAAGATGGCTGACTTTTTCCTCTTATATCATCTTTTGCTTTGCAGAAATGGCAGCATTATAGTTATATTTGACCTTTTCTTTGCCCAGTCTGTGTCAGATGAAAATGTAAAAGAAGAACTGATTCAAGGCATTGAAGCAAACAAATCCAGCCAACTGGTCACTTTCCATATTGATTTGAACAGCGTTGATATCCTAGGTATCTGTGAACATTATTTTATTTCTTTGAATCATTAAGCTATGAAATTAAAATTCTATCAATATACCAGGGAGGAAGTGGAATCATGCTTGACCTTAGGAACATGTCTTATTGCCTGAGGTGACACATTTGAATGAGAAAAGTAAAATATGAAGAAACCACATTTGAAGAAACTTATCAATGAGAAAAAGTTTATAAAATATCAAGGAGATTCTGAAAGTATTGGCATGCATAAAAGTTTGTGGGTCTTATGCATTCTTTGCACTGGTCAAGCACACCCTGACTTTTCAGGAACTCTCTTTAGATAGTATTAGATTGCAAAGGCAAGGTCCAATCTCTAACTGAGAAGCTTAAAAAAGAAGGAAAAAGTAGAGTCAATGAGTTTGATCCCTTCTTGTTACCTATTTATAAAAATTAAACGATAAATGATAAATAATTTTAACGTAAGTATAAACCATAAAAGAAGAAATATGGGGCATCCAAAACAACAACAGAAAAATATGTTTATAAATGCTTAGGTAGTTCCAAATTTTCCATTCTAATTATCCACCATACAACTCAATTCAACAAACACTTACAGCGTGCTTATTTCAGTTGAGAATGGTAGTAATTTGCTAAGGTCATCCACATTCAAACCCTTATCCATAAACCTTGGGACCAAATGCATTTTGGAATTCAGAAATGGATTTTAGAGGTTAGCCAATACATAAATATCTACATTGAGAGGAATAAAGAGAAACTCTAAATAGCCTAATTATTCAACTAGTTGGACTAGTTGTGCTACAAAATGAGATCGGTTGATATGTTTGCCTCTAAATTAAATACATAAAAACATGCAGTGTTGTTTATTTTCTAATAGTAAATATGAGATCTCTAGTTGCTTCTCTACAGAGCATTGTTTCATCAAGCCTAGTTTCCTCTTTCATTCAGTCTCTTGCAACATCATACAGCTCCTGTTCTTAAGAAGACGGTTAATTCTTAGTCCTTCTCTACTGATGGTTTGGACTTATGTCATACCTACTGGGGCGGAGACTGTCTATTTTGAATTTTTGATTCAGATGAGCTGAAAACTACTAGCTATTATTAGCTAGAACAGGTGATTTATCTATCGACATTTTTATTCTCTACATTAATCCTCTTATGTTACGTCATTACTAATTCCAAATTAGGGAAAAGACCAAAATACAGACACTTTATAAATTGCCTAAAATCACACAGCCATTTAGATTTAGGCATTTTGACCTCTGTGGTCTGATCTTAATGTCTGTGCTCTTAACTTTTATACTAGCTTGTTTGTAATTTTTTATCTTTGAACAGTGTTGACTGATTTTTTTCATAGTCATTTTTTATTTCTTGGCATGGAAAAATGAATATTTTCATTTTTTTTTTAACTTTTTCTTTTTTTTTTTTTTT
>NW_016107322.1:3693014-3710256 GCF_001604975.1 Cebus imitator
TTCACCATGTTGACCAGGATGGTCTCTATCTCTTGACCTCGTGATCCACTCGCCTCGGCCTCCCAAAGTGGTGGGATTACAGGCGTCAGCCACCGCGCCCGGCCAACTTTTATTTTAAGTTCAGGGTACAAGTGCAGGTTTCTTATATAGGTAAACTTGTGTCATGGGGGTTTATTGTACAGATTATTTTATTACCCAGTTATTAAACCTAGTACCCATTAGTTATTTCTCCTGATCCTCTGCTTCCTCCCACACACCTCCCCCATCTTCCAATAGACCACAAAGTTGTCATCTTACTACCTTCATTTGCATGTGCATTTGTTTCTGGTGGTCAATTCTGATAAGCAAATTGAAAGATATGCTGAAACCTCTTTTCATGATTCCCTATATTTGGATTCTCTAGGGGAATAGAGTTTGTGATTTTTTTAAATTATATAATTATTCAGTTAAACCATATTCTTTGAGTTAGTTTAGAATTAGTATCACAAGTATAATAAGCTGTATTACAACACCAGCCCAAGAATATTCTCAACATGCAGAAGTTACATTTAGTTTGTTGAATTGTGTAAAAACACATTTATAAACACAGAACCAAGCTTAATTGTAGGTATTTCAGTTTAATACCCATTTGTATCATGTCAATTTTTGAATTTATAAAATTTTTAAATTAGTTAAGAATTTCACAGATATCTTGAATTTTTGTATAATAAGCTGTCAAATATAATAAAATTAAACCATATTCTCTAAGAAAAGCTACAAAAATTTTATTTTACCTTCTCATCAATACTCTACCATGTATCATTTACAAAACTTCAATAGGTTTCATAGAACCAACACAATTCAAAAATGATGAAATGCCGAAATAAAACACCTAGTTAGTAGAAGAGAATATACTTCTTAGCCCACCTATCATCCATATAGTTTTGAATAAAGACATTCACCACATGATGGTTTTTCATGAGATATGTTTGATTTCCTGTATATCTTGCATAGATAGGTGAGTCTATACTTTTAAAACTATTAAACATGTTAAAGTTTGAAGAAAACTGCCAGCTTTTGTCTTTTTTAAAATTATATTTTAAGTTCTGGGGTACATGTGTGGAACTTGCAGGATTGTTGTTCTGCCTCCATATCCCCGTCACCTACAGCAGGCATTTCTCCCAAAGTTAACCCCTTCCCACCCTCCCCACCCCCTGCAATACCTCCCCTAGTTCCCCACCCCCCAACACACTCCAGTGTGTGATGTTCCCCTCCCTGTGTCCATGTGTTCTCATTGTTCAACATCCACCTATGAGTGAGAATATGCAGTGTTTGGTTTTCTGTTCTTGTGTCAGTTTGCTGAGAATGATGGTTTCCAGATTTATCCATATCCCTGCAAAGGACATGAACTCATCCTTTTTATATAGCTGCATAGTATTCCATGGTGTATATGTGCCCCATTTTCTTTATCCAGTCTATCATTGGTGGGCATTTGGGTTGCTTCCAGATATTTGCTATTGTAAACAGTGCTGCAATGAACATATGTGTGCATGTGTCTTTATAATCAAAACAGTCTGATACTGGTACCAAAACAGAGTTATAGAACAATGGAACAGCTTTTGTCTTTTATGTTAAAAGCACTTTTTACTTATAGACCACTTAGTTCCAAGGAAATATTAATTATGTGAAAGATTGTTTTGCAATTGTTCTCTTCATATGTTTTAGTATAAAGCAAGTGGTTGTAGATATGACAAGATATGGTGCATAATGTCATATTAGTTGGCTAAAATGTAAATTATAATATATAACTATGATTAATAAATAGATATATTTCTTAAATAGATACAAAATAAAGCAAACTTTTTGCATAAGTAAATTGTATACGGAGAATATGCAGACTCTGGAAATTTATCAAATATATTATAACCAAATAATGAATAGGAAGATTTAGCGTGGGAGCGAATAAAATAGGAACTCCAAAGGATCAGATGCCCTTTGAATGAATATTCAAGTTGTACTAAGTGTTTTGTAATGCATTTATGTAATAAGCCCATGTGTCAAATCAACTTTACTTTATTCTAGCATCTTTGGAGAATTTTTCTACAGTAAGCCCTGCAACGACTTCAGGTCAGTGTTTATGGCACTTTTAAAAATATAACTTGGTGATCATCAAACTCTATGACATTAGGAAAATATTTATATTTTTCTTGCAGCTATTTCTTAGGCATTTAATCTTCATATCAATTTATAAGAAGCCTATAATTGGTTAGAAAGAACAGTTCATAATATTACAATGTTCCTAATGCCTCACCACTTATGCCAAGAATACATATTTCCAATTTCAATGGTACTTCATATTTTAAACTTTATATACATATATATGAGAGATGTATGAGAGAGAGAGAGAGAAAGAGAGAGACAGAGAGAGAAAGAGAGAGAGAGAGTGTGTGTGTGTGTGTGTCTGTGTAAAACATCTCCATAAACAGCTCTCCAATCATGGTGCTCTGGAGATAAAGCTATGGCAACTGTGAGGTCACTAAGGGTCAGATAAAGAAAGATGGCTTTCAGTAGGCATTACACTTTGGAAGGAAAAATCCAGGCTTAATATTAACTACTCTATTCCAGCACTTTCTTCACCCCCATCTTTTTGTAAAACTATAATTACATAATTTCATGGTTATAAAACTATGAAGATGTTACTTTTGGTATAATAATCATGACCATTTTTATAATATTTGAAGTTTTATTTTTTAAGACATCCTCTTTAGCCAGGTACTACATTTTACAAACATTACCTATTTCAGTTATCAGAATGATTTTGCAGAGAGGTGGTGATATTTTTCCATTTGAAAGAATAAATTAAGTAATAAGTAACATGCCCAAGGTCACACAGTTATTAAGTGTCAAACTGAGAAATCAAAAATATTTCCTTCTGATTCCAAAGCCCATAGTCTAAGCATATCCCATGCTTCTCTTTCAAATAGCATCAAATTTGCCTGCAACATTTTAAGTCTATGGTCATTATGAAATTAATGAATCCTCATATTTAGTTATAGATCATTGAATAACCTTTTCTTCTTTCATTAGAAAATAAAAGATGAGTTAAAAACCTAAAAACCTCTACAACTCTAAAAATAATCAAAAACATAAAATATTTATTCCTAAATCCAAATATAAATGACATATTTCTAAATGAATAGACACTAATAATTCATAATAACTTGTAAAATTATTAGGTTAAATATTATATAGAATGAATATATAATAAATTCCTGGTAATTAGTTTTAAATATATAATTATTATTTTAATATAATTTATCTTTTAGACAAGCTTATAACCACCAGTCATCTGGCAACTCCAGGTAAGTTTTAATAATATTATTACTGTCTTTGAAAGAAAGTTTTCACTTACATTTTATTTTAGGCCCCTGAGAAGTCTCTGATGTCTTAGCAATTAATATTGCATGCATTTTATAGATAAGAAACCAGGAGCATAAAAGTTTGCAGTTTTAGCCCAAGATTTCACCAAAGTAAACAAAATACGGAGGCCTAATGCCTGAGTTGTCAGAGCTCACTCCTATCCTCTGTCTATTGCTAACAGAACTGTCATTATCTACTGAAAAGAATGTCACCAATAGGAACAAAAGGTTTTCCACCAAGGAAGCAGATTTTATCAGATATTACAGACTTTCTTTCCTTTGATTATTTTCTCTGCATACAAGTTGGACATGCTTTCTTTCTGCTGTTAACATGGTACTGGTGGCCAAAGAATTACCAAAGGGGCCTTAGATTCGTTCATTCAATAATTTTTTTAAGTATCTACTTTATGCCAACTCTCAGTATTTATCTTTGGTGTGCCAATTTCTCTGTATTTCTAGGAATTGTGCGCTGTGCTTCTGTCTTTCAATCAACTAAAATACAGTCTCTGGTCCTGACCTAATCTTCATATGGAATGTCGTGGGTGTGTCCCTAATCCCTTGAAGCAAATTCAATAAAGGCAATAATGTAGATCTTCAATCAGCTCCCAACAATACCACTACCGTGTTACATTATTAAAATTTACATCAAATATTATATACATAGAGAGAAAACACTTGTAAAATTATAAACACCATTTTTAGTAGGGATAAATAATTCTTGAATAAAAATTGTTGGTGTAATGTTTGAAAAGCAAAGCAATACATGAATCAATCAAAATGCTTTAGGAAACAAGCCATCACAACTCTAAAACCCATAGAGATCTATTATGATGGCATAAGTCTGTCTGCAGCTGTATTTAGGTTACCTCCAAACAGTAGCACAACATATTGCAAATAAAAAAAAACTGTGCCACTGAGTCCACATTCTCATCTCCAATGTGGAAAAATATTTACAGCCTCTCAAATCCCCTTCCAGCACACTTTGAACAAATGCTTTTGGGATTGATAGTGGCTAATTCCTTTGGTCTAAAAATAAGCTGAATAAATAAGTTAAATATATTTTGAAAAATGTGTTCCTAAAACCTTGAAAGCCAGTAACAAGTATCCAAATTAATGCCTATTTTCTATTTGTTTATTGGTTCATTGAGTGATTAATCTAACACAAAGCCATTAAGGTCTTCTTAGTTGTATAAAATGTCCTAATCGTAACATGTAGAATGAATTAGGTGAAAAGAATGTCTTAAATAAAGCAAGAAAGCACTGGACTTAAAAGAAGGTTTTCTCCCTTACTATTCTGAAGACATATCTGTTAAAAATATAAAGAATTGGCTGAACCATCTGCTCAATTTCCTCTGGATAAAAAAGGAAATGATGAATGAGGGGTCAGAGAGCATGGGAAAGTATGCCACCCATATTTTTCTCTCCTGGTAAGTGAAGCAGAAATCTTCTTTTCTACATTTAAACTACAGAAATGGGGGTCAGTATACACTTAGCCCTGTCTTTCACATTTTGTATAAGTAATCAATAGTCAAAATAAAGATCAAAAAGCAACATAAATTCTCAATCACTAAAAAGACATGGGTGAATTCATGCATTACCTAATTTCATCAATCAATCTACATGTATTTGGCAAGCTATCTAGCCTATTTGAACTTTATTATCTGAAAAAATAGATTAAAATATATTTCTTGGAGGATGATCATGAAAATTGAAAGAGAGATAATACAGCTATCACTGTACCATGGTCAACATGGTGACTCCCACAAAGAAGAAGTAGAAGGAACACCACCAATATTAGATCCCTACTCCTTCCCCCTTCTGAGTTTGATGAAACAGAATCAAACAAAAAAAACCATTTGGATTCTTTATTTTAAAAACTCATAAAAACCCTGAATTTAAAACAAGATTATTCTACTTGGTAACATTCATTTTTATCTGAACTTTCATTTCACCAAAAAAAAACTTTGTTTCTAAACATTTCCTGTTATCAGAGACTGTATTGGATTACCTTAATCCTCAAAGCATTATTATAATGTAAGTAAGTGGTGAAATATCATATTCTCTTTTTCTTTTCAGTGAATCCATGTACTACATGATTGCCCAATCATTCTTCCCATTTATTCCTCTCATACAGCAAGATACAATATATTTATAGAGGGGAACGAGGCAATTAAATGTGAAAACTGCATTTTCCAAGCAGTAATTTATTATGAATATGCCTTCCAGGGATGTTAAATTTATTCTCATTTTTATATGCCTGGAAGACAGAGTTTGAGAAAAATCAACAAATGCATGCATCATATACCTGGTATTAGTACTGTTATAAATTCTGCAAAGGAGAATTTTTGTGTGATAATGGTACAAAGTCCATTAGGATTATGCACTATCATTCGACAGCTTTTGCTGCCAATTACCTCAAAGTTTTACTAACCCATTTAGAACATTAGAGAAGAAGGACTGGAACTGAGGTGACATGACACAGATTAATTTTTGGATCACGACAGAGTGCCTAGAGAGGGTGTTTTGGGCAACTGCTCCCATGTTTAGGGATTTCTAGACTACAGCTTGTTCTAGTCCTTTTTTTCTTACTGTGTAGGCAATAGCTGCAGAAGATAGAAGTTTCACTATCATGGCCTGTCTCAATCTCATAAAAAATGTATCCTTGCTACAGTTCCACTGTGTGGAAGAGTTTGGGGATTGAAGAAAAAGAATAATTGGTTGATTTAGTGAAAAACATGAAATTGGGCCAAAACAACCTAAGGTAGAATTATGTTCCTCAATTTAATTGCTTCAAGACTGAGATGAAGAGATTTTACCTGACACCAAACGTATTGTGACTTTAGGAATTATTCTTTTTCTGCGCTTGAGAAAACAACATTTATATTGCTAAGCACTCTCCTCTAATTTAAGGCATTCCTGCTCACGTGGTATCAAGACTACTAAAGCATCTTTCTACCATAATTTCAATTGGATTGAAAATCCATAGTCTTGCTTAAAATACATTTTTAAAAAAACCTAAATTTGTTCTATCACAGTAAATGAGAATTTCTGTAAGGTGATACCTATTTTCCAATATAGTGTGGTGAAATAAAACTTTAAAGGCAAACATTCATGGATGAAGATTCTGCTTCTACTGAGTAAGCTATCAGGATCTTGGGCTTAATTTGTCTTAAACAATTTTGGCCACCAAGTACTATTATCCCTTTTCAAATAGTGGGGAAAATAAAATCTATGATTTCCAAACCATGGTTTCGGTTTACCAT
Source organism: Cebus imitator (assembly GCF_001604975.1). Classification (NCBI taxonomy): domain Eukaryota; kingdom Metazoa; phylum Chordata; class Mammalia; order Primates; family Cebidae; genus Cebus; species Cebus imitator. The sequence continues at coordinate 3,699,676 of NW_016107322.1, forward strand.
ATCGTATATAACATCTCTTGCAAATTATTTGGAAGGCAAAAAATAATTGATTTTATTATTTTTACCCTCCACAATGCCTAACACAGAGCCTGTATTCAATAGGCACGGAGGTTCCTAGTGCCAAATCACTGAAAATTGTTTTGATATTGGATTCCTCTGAAGTAATCATCTTTGAGTGTATACTGAATTTTTCATGATGCAACTACAAATGTATAATTAAAGCCTTCTTTTTGCTGAATTCCAAGTAATGCTAATTTACTGGTGTGTTTTTATCATATGTCAAAAGTTAGTGTCCTGAAGGTAAAATGCCACATAGATTACAGAAAACCAGTGCATTTTTCCCACTGAAGTTAATAATGCCTAATATTAATGAAATTTGAATAGTTTTGCAATTTGGCATAGACTTCTTAGAATAAAAGAAATATTAGGACAAAATTAGGTAATAAAATGCAAAGCAAGTAATACTCAAGTCAAAAAACTCTAGTTTGAGAGGGCAAACCATTTAAATTAAACTGGCATCTGGCTGGGTGTAACAGCTGATATTTTAATTGATAGTTTTGTTAGAAATTGTAGTCATGTATATTCATGTAGAAAATGAAAGAGAGAAAGAAAGAAGACTCAGTAAAAAAAAACAATTTGACAAAAATTTTAAAACGGACTGCCATCGTATAAAAATTACATTCATATTTTCCGTATTAGTTTTAATATGGGAAACTTCTGTTCCTCATGGGCCAAGTCAGATGAAGTGTGTTTATGAAACAGTCTGGAGAGATGCAGAGTGCAACTTAAGATTCCAACTTTAATATTCTAACTTAAAGTCAAAATACTTCAAACTAGACTCAGTTTCTAATCTCACAATTTGTCCATCTCATAAACAGTATTGAGACTAATGGCCATAGTAACAGAACTGGCCTCTCCAGTCATTCAACTGCCAATTCCTTAGCATTCCATTCTCCACCTCCACTAATCTTGTTCAGAAGCACATGTAATCACTGAAGATCATCAATTTTACCTGTAAGTAGCAATTGAGCCCATGTCCCATCTCCTCTGCCATTGTGAGAGTTCTAGCCCTCATCAACTTTCACTAGGACCATTGAAACAGCTTCTCGAGTGGTCTTATTCACGTGATGTTTCACATGGTCCAACAACTGCCTTTATGAAACATGGACTAGTCATATCGTACATATACGTAAAAATCTTTCAATGCCATTGCCTATTGAAAAATGTTTCTAACACTTAAAAAAGATTAAAAGTTCCCCTAGAATCTAGTACAAACTCCTTTCTTACTATGCCTTCCATAAACATCCGTCTAGGTTAGTGAGACTCATTTGTTTCCCATATATTGATTTGCTCCTGACATATCACTAAATACATTCCATACAGCTCTCCTCCTGGTGCATTTCTAGGCATTCTTCAAAAACTAATTTTAATATGACCACTTCTATAAAGATGTTTGCAATTCTTGCCTTAGAAGGAAACTAATTGCTTAAACTTTGGTGCTCCCATAGCACTTTTTAAGTATCTCTCTTAAAAAAATTATTTGTAAATAAACCCGTTCCTCCACTAAACTTCAAGCTTCACGAAAGGAGAGAGGCTCTGCCTTACTCATTCTTTTATCTCCATCTCTTAAAACTCCATGACAAAAATGTGCAGAAAATAAATACTTGTGGGATCAATAAATGATTATTCATAAGATCAATCAAGTCCAATGGATATCACTTGCTGGTGTGACTTTGAGGTTCAGTCAACAGATAACCAACAGATATGTGATGCATCAGAAAGTGAAGCTCCCACAAGAAGCATTAGGACAGTCAAAGTGATATATGTTCCTAGCAATATCCCAAAATCTAGTCTTTGAAATGCTGAGTACTTGGACATCTATTAGCTACTCATAAAATAAGACAGTTTCAAGTATAGTTCCTTTTTTAGTTTATTTATTTATAAAACACTTAAGAGATTCTATCAAATCCTCTGCCTTTCTGGATTAGTAACTCAATGGTTAATGATTTTTGATGAATTGCTCTTATGTATCAACAAGTATATGCAATTGGGTTTAGTAAATAATATTTTTATTATTATTTATTGTTTTCCTACATAGGAGTGCTCTGTCATTTGAGAATGGCTCTGATCTTTACCCTGTCCTATAATTTTAGATGGGTATTCCATGAATTTCCCATTGGTTCATATTCATTTTAATTACATCCAGCTACAAATATCTCATTATCTATGTATACTCAGTAAAAATCTATAAATGTTTTTAATTAAGAATTAACTTAGTAGATTCATTGACATGAACATATTTATTTTGCTAATTAATTTTATAGAGCAGAAAGAGAAATTACAGATTTTCATATTTTTAAAACCCAGCAGATGGCAGTACAGTTCTGGCTTTAAGATTAAGAGCAATAACCAAAAAGGAAAAATAATGCTGTTGAGTTAAAGATTTCCAAAACTTTGCACCATCACTATTATTGTATTCAGAGGCAAAATTATTCAAATTTCCACATTGGCCTGAAAAATTAAATTAAATTAAAAGTCTTTATCTTGTGGGCATGTAAGAATATGTCTTATTTTCAGAATTGCTCTTACATTTTCGAAGTTAATTTCTAGAAGTAAAATGTGTTTCTTGGTGCATCTAGACTTAAGTTTATGAAAGTGGGCAAGTAAAAGTCAAGACAGGCTGAGAGGGGCAAATTGTTCAGATTCCCTCCAGAAGATGACATGAAACCCTGAAGGGGTGTGTTTACAGTGTACCCCCTAAGAATCTCTGACCCAAGGGAAAAAGAGATAGAATAGAATTGTTTAATGTCGCAATGTACTGGGAATTTTAAGTATTTTATCTTATTTTAAAATGACTTTGGTTGGTCAATTTACTCTACAAAATAGAAATGCTGACTTAAGCCACTGTATTTTCAAATAATAAGCTTATGAGTAAATCAAGTGGCTGCTGGATGCTGCAGATGATGTAATAAACTTTCCAAAATTGCCCCACATGAAATTTCAAAATTTAAAATGCTCTAATTTTACAAATGATTGATCTTAAAATGAAATAAATATTTCTATGGCAGTTAAAGAATATACTTATAAGTAAGAACCCCAATGGCAAAAGCATATTAAATGTTTTAACACTGTACGTATCTCATCAATTGGAAATTTTAAAATTTCAGTCATTTTTTAAAGGAAATGTCTCAATAGAGTGCCCGTCTGGTTCAAGTCCTTGTGCTGATGCTCTAACATGTATAGCAGCTGATTTATTTTGTGATGGAGAATTAAACTGTCCAGATGGTTCTGATGAAGACAATAAAACATGTGGTAAGTTTACACCCCTATTCTTTCCCCTTCCATTTTATCCTCCCTCACTGTAGACACACAAACACGCATGCACGTGCACGCACACACACACACACGCACGCACTAATCTCAGAGACCTGAAACTACAAACAGTATAACATAATACAAAATCTAAAAAAAATTGTATTGATATTTTCCTAAACTTAAAAATAATACTAAACATAATGATTAATTAAACAGAAAATTTTGTTGGATTTCTTTTGATCACTACAGAAAGGAAGATGTGATTAACAATGTCTGTCATAAATGTGGGGATGGGTGTTGCTAAATTTTTGTCTCTTCTCTGATATACATTCTCATTTCTTTTCATGTTTTTTCACTATCATATCAGTCTTTTCCTTTCAACATTTTAACAGTGCCTAACTCAATGAGAACCAGCTTGAAAATTTGATTGTTGCTCTTATTTGCCTCTTGTAGTTCCATAAATAATGGAAACAAGATATGAATAAGAACTTAATGTCCCATAAGTAAAGCATCTGTGTTTCACTTGTATATTTTGGCATCTTTTTTGAGTGTTAATGACAATAATGTTATTTTACTATTATTATTATTATTATTTGGCACTTAAGTAGCACTTACCATATACCAAGCATAGCTCTAGTGGATTTAAACATATTTACTCTTTGTCTTATTTCTTTCTTTTAAAGCTGGATTCCCTTAGGAAAGTTTACTAGAAAGCAGTATCTAAATAGGTAATTTATTTTTGTATGTAACATATTGAAGAAGATTTCCACATAGAACTACAATAGTTCTCCCTTATTTGAGGTTTCGAGTTTCAACTACCCATTTTTAACCACAGGTGACAATAGTAAATGGAAAATTCCAGAAATAAACAATGTATAAGTATAAAATTGCACGTCATTCTGAGTATCGGTATAACTGTTCTATTTTACTAGTGATTATTGTTGTTAATCTCCCTTGGTGCCTAATTTCTAAGTCAAACCTTATCATAGGTGTGTATGTATAGGAAAAAACATGGTAGATACAGGGCTATTACCCATGGTTCAGGCATCCACTGGAGTTCTTCGAATATCCCCTGTGGATAAGGGGAGACTGCTGTATTTGGATAAGTCTAACCTATATTTTTTTATTTAACGGAAAGCATTAAACTGCACATTTTTTGGTATGGCTTATAATCAGTTTTAAAACTGACCATAAGTACAATTAGTGCCCAAAGTGTGTTGAAGACTGTAGTTACTATTTGCTAAACTTTTCCATTATTTGGTACTCTTTTCTAATCTTGCTTGATATTAATGGAAGATGAGTATTCTGATAATGACCAAAGTTTTAAAAACTACCTCTCCACTTAGTACGTACTTTAAAAGCCAGGCAGCTGGTCTGTTTCCCAGTAACAACTCACAAAAGGCCACTCTACTATAGAGACTTCCACTAAGCAATCTCTTTCAAAAGTTCTTGGATAAAATTCAGACCTTTAAAGTTTAACTACATACTTTGAAGTTCACTCAGAACATATTGGAAGAAAGTGCAGTCTACAGAATATTTTTTAATCTATTTTATGTAACTAAGTTACTCAAAGAAGAAGAAAGCAGTGTTCTTGTTTTGCTATGGTTTTCAGGCATTTTCTAAAATCTTTTCAGGGAGGATATGGTACAAGTGTGCCATCATGAGGCAGCAAAGGTGATGCTGATTTCTGTTTCAAAAATAATAGTGTAGGTCAACTTAGACACATGGATTTAAGCCAATAAAATGATGATCTATATCCTTAAATAGAGGAAAAGGCATAACTAACAAAATATATGATCAAATATTTGAAAGATATACTGCACCTATTATTTTGTTATTACTCTCTGGAGTTCATAAGGTTCATGATAAACTAATATCAGTACATATAAAAAAGAACCATAGGAGTATCATGTAAGTGTGATAGTTTGTCCTAAAATAAGTTTTAATGCTATGAATTAATGAATTATTTTTTCTGAGCCATTCTGAATTCAAGAGATGAGCCTCAATATTAGAATGGGAGTAACCATCTAAAATTGCTTTTAAAAAATATAGTCAAACTGCATTATTACACGAGTATGTGAAGATTTTTTGGTTTATTGAACCTTAGTAGTTACCAGACTTTCATGTCACCAATACTCTCAACGCTGCACTGTCACTTTCCATTTTCTTGATTCTCTTTTTTTGTTGTTTAAAGAAAGTATTGTGTCCATTTTGGTAAAGAAATTCAAATTATGTGTAGGATAAAATTGTTTAAATCAATCTTTTTTATCAAGAGAGATTTCAAGATTACCAGTTGCTTTATTCATTTTAAGTTGCTTCATTCATTGATGATGGTGAGCCCACAAGCCTAGTGAATTTCAGCACCAACTCCAACTTCCAGCAGCATTATTTCCACCTGAAAGCCCCCATCCATCAATCTGTATTCACGGAAAAATTTACAAAATTAATTTAAGATAATTATTCCAATATAAAGTTGAACTTTACTCTCTCTCATTGATTTACACATATTTTGCTCCAGCTGTGAGCTCTGATTCTGGTTTGTGTTATTAATGTTGTCTTCCACATGCAGCTTCCCTTTTAGTCTTTACTTATTTAGGTTTTCACACTTACAGCTGACTATAGCTGAACCAAGATTCCTTTAAATTGTTTTTCTCTTCTGATCAGAATTATATCAGCAAGAAAGTTCACTTTTTAGCTGACCTAGGAGAAGGAAAGATGCTGATTCACAGCATTTAAGACAATGCTTAACTCTTTGGAAGTTGGCAAGTGTTCTCATAATTTGTATGCCTCATGTGTATATGCATAATAGAGCTTGGTGGGTAAGCATAGATCATGTTTGATTTATATATCTTGGAGATTTCAATGCCATAAGCAAAGACGTAATTAGTGAATATTGAGCCAGCAGAGGGAGCTCTTAGTGGGTCCTAAGTGCATATCCTTATTAATTCCATCCCCTTTCAGGCAACGTTTCTGATAGTGCAATAGAATAGCTGATATTATTTGACAGGTTCATTTATCTTCTACTCAGAATTTTTTTTTCTGATGCTGCACTAGAAAGCACTGCACAGTCTAAAAAGTCATAATCCTAACATCCAGCAATCCTACTCATCCACAACTGTGTTATTTTTTTCTACAAACCTATCCTGCTTCATGGTCACTTGTACTATTAGGTTCTCCAGAAACATCCTGAAATTATATTTTAAAAATGTATGACAAAGCGCCTTACACAAAGCTTCTACCTTGAAATGATAATATTTTGGCATTCTGAACTTTGCTATTAGAAATAATTCAATACTACCGTAATTTTATTTTAAATACCTTTTGAAATAGTCTCTATGTTTACTTGTATGCAGGAATTGACTAGAGCCTAATTAGAGCAGAATTTGGCCTGTAGAGTATCCATTCCCACTAAAACTTAGTAACATGATAGAAAACAGGACAGGAAAATTTATCATATTTTTTAGGACAGGCTAAATAATATGATAAACAATCTTAACAATTTAAGGCAATATCAGTTTGTTTATCACCCATATCATGGTGAAAGAAAGATGGCAAAGGGCTGTGCTCTATGTAGGCGTTCAGGATGCCTGCTCCTTACTTGCCACTCTCTGTCCCCAGAATCCTCCACTAGATCCTTTACAACCAGCTGACTGACAAAGGAAGAATGTTACAGATAAATTTGGAAACCATATTTGGAAACAGACACAGTGACTTTTACACTCGCTCATTGGCCAACTCAGTCACATGACCTTATCTGACTGCAAGGGATTTGGGGAAGTGTAGTTTAGTCGTGCTCAGGAAAGAACTGAAACAGGATTTTTCAAACATAGAACCATCTTTGAAACTAGTGACATAATTCAGCTTTTTGGAAAATTATGACTCATGTTGTACAGCACAAAGCTGTTGATATCTTTCCCAAAAAATGTGTAGTGAATAGATGGGAATGATAACTAAACTTTTATCAGCTTCACAAGCAGGTTTTACAAATTCTTAAAGGGATCTTGTTTTGCACTCTCTCTCTCTCTCTCTCTCTCTCTCTCTCTCGTCCTCTTGTTTGTTCTGGAATATTATTGCAAATGTGATTTATATTTTAAATTTGAGAACATTGAAAAAGATGGAAATCTCTTAAAATTTTTCTGTTTCTTCTTTTATTCATGCTTTCCCCCCTGCTTTTTAGTTCAAAGTGTGAGTGATGTCATCATGATAGTGATAGATATAAAAACATATTGTAATATTAGGCAATATACCACAGTATGCAATTAAATAAGATTGCCTGGCTTTAAATTGTTGCTGGTAAGCTAGGAGGCCTTATGGTAGTTATTTAACTCAATATGCCTCAGTTTCCCTCATAACTTCACAGAGTTGTTATGCAAATTACATTTATACATATAAAATAACTTTAGAAAATGACTGGCACATAGCAAACACTCTGTAAATGTTAGTAGTTGTATTTTAGCACTGATAGGATTGAGCACCCTACCTCATTGGTCCTTAAGTACAACTCAAATATGAACTTTACAGTAGCAGCAGGCATTACCACAGGTCCTACAATTTTCAGTCCATGTTGTTTCTTGACCAACTGTGATTTAAAAGCTTTATATATGACATCAAAAACAAGCAAATACCATTTTGGTTTTTATGGTCTTTGAATCTAAGGCATTAATTACCCTACTTTTTTGGCATGGTTTACAGTGGAAAAGAAAGCTGAGGGTGAGAAAAGAGAATTGCTTTTACAACTAGAAAATTAGTTAGCAAGTCATTAGAAAGTCACATATTTTACTACTTATCTTCAAATCATGAAAAATTAGCCTTAATTTTCTTTGTTGCAGTCATTATTATACATAAGGCAATTAAATTAACTCAACAAACCACAATTTTTCTTTTTTTCCAGTGATCTATGTTGCATTGTTCAGAATTTAATCTCTGCTTCTTGAATTATTATCTTTTGTTTTCTTATCTTTGTTCTTTTTTTCCTGTTATTTCTTTGTTCTTTTCTTCTTCTGGGAATCAGGTTGTCAAATCATAAGCTAGTAATGAATTCTTAGGCCATTGTTTTTAAGCAGACTTTCAATAATAAACTTATCAAAGTAAATGTTTAACCATTTAAAAAATATATGCCAAAAATAGCAAAAACCCAATAAAAACATGAAATTTTTATTAAGGTTTCTATTTGCGCTCTAGTTTTTAATCTGTTTATTTTTATATACATAAAATATTTTGTCATAGAATAGCTTGTATTATGTAATCTGATAGAATCACTTTATAATGTTACAATGAGCTTTTTCATAGCTCAATTTAGAAGTAGCTTACTCTGAACACTCAGATTCCAAAAATGACATTTTGTCATATTTCTTTGATTTTTCTATCCTCCATTAATGCTTCTCCATATGAAGAGTTTGTAATATGCAGAGATAAAGAACACATTGTAGGGGTCATAATTTTAGAATATTGTGTCAACATAACCAAGTAACTAATCAGGAGGAAAATAATGTAAGAAAGACTAAAAATTGTGAAAATCGAGGTGGTTTTTTGCATATAAAAAAACCAAAAATCTATAAGTAATAGCTCTTGGTTCATGCCTTCAAGAAGATTTTAATCTAATTTGAATGAATTCAGATATAAATTAAAGGCAACTAATAATGCATGACATTAAGGAGAGGTTCATGAAATAAATCTGCTATAAAACTAAAAGAGGAAAATGAGTAATTATGGAAAGCAAAAGGCAGAATCAGGATTATTGTAAGAAAATATTGAAAATATTGAGCTAGCTACTCCCAAAGGAGTAGCTCCTTTTAAAGCTCCTTAAAAACTTTAAAATATGGGCTAACAGATTTGTTGGATGGAATTCTGCACAGGCCACTAGTACTATCATTTTCCTGGCCTTATTCTAATCATTTTCAAAAAACAAAGCACTTTATACATATATTTGAAATTTACCTAGCTCCAATTTAATTATAAAAATAAGACAAAAAATGACTAGTTATCTGTCTAAACTGGCAGTTTTCAATTCAGATACATTTATTTCCTTGCAAATATGGAAGAATACACTTAAAGCGCAGCTTAGAGAAAGGTTTTAGAAAGACAATGCTTTTCTAAGGTACTCCATGATAGGATGTGTATGAGTATTTGAAAATGGCTAATAAGTTTTAAATATGAAATCTCATGATCATTTGGTCATTTCAATTTTATAAAATAGCCTTGTAAAGATTCTCCCACAAGTGTTCTGTGAAATGTCTTGCAGCCAGTTTGAATCCCAAGATTGTTTTTGTGTAACATTAATTGGCATCGTTTTGCAGCCACAGCTTGTGATGGAAGATTTTTGTTAACTGAATCATCTGGATCTTTCCAGGCTACTCATTATCCAAAACCTTCTGAATCAAGTGTTGTTTGCCAGTGGATCATACGGTAATACACTATCTTATACTTTCCGTTCTTAAGTCATAAAGTATTTCTCTGATGCAACGTGTTACTGCTTTCAGTAGTTTTTTTAAAGAATCATTGTTTTCATTAACTATAAAGCAAAGACTTTCCAACTGACAAAGCATAAACAAAAATTATCATTTTTTAACCTTTTAAAAAGGTATTCTGTGTTATGAACAATACTATCTAATAAATGGGGTCATCTTATTGGGTTCTGAAGGAAGTTTCTCTTTCTGTGGCTGACATTGATCATGTGCTGGCAGGCAAACAACACACACCGTAAATCATGAGAAGTGGAATTTCACATCACCTGCATTTGTCTGTAAAATATTTTCTTTCTCATTTTGCCACTTACTGTGTGGAAATCTCTAAAACATGATTCAGTTACAGCAGATTAACAGCAGGGAACAGCCTCTGTATATGTCTTTTTTGCTGTATCTTGAATGACATTTGGATCAGTCAATATGTATTTCACCTCCATATTCTTAATTCAATTAATCCATCCAATTATGAAGATAATCAAAATAATCAGGCTGTTGACAGCTGACCTACCCTAATGTTTACCTAAGCATTTTCACAGGCAAGGACCGTCTTACATTCCTTCCAGATACTCCAAGAAGAAAAAGAATTTGTACTCACATATATATGAGATCCTGAAATAAATTTATTAAAACTATTAAAAATGTTACTTCTTATAGCCTTAAATATGCTAACATGCAATATAAGTCTCCAATAAAAACTTGCTTGTTAAACTGCTGAATATTTCCCCAACAGAATATGCAGAATAAGTACTCCATAGAATTCACTATGAAAAATTACATTCTAGTTAGTTCATTTCATTTCTCT
>NW_016107322.1:3716410-3738810 GCF_001604975.1 Cebus imitator
GGTGACCGTGGAGCACCTCTGCCCGGGAATTTCCTAGTCTGTGGGCAATAAAAACACGGCGTCCACTCACCCTCTGCGCTTTCACTGGGAGCTGCAATCCTGAGCTGTTCCTAAACGGCCATCTTGGATCCACCCCCCCATTTCATTTCTCTTAATAGCTAGATGAGATTATGTTTTACCAGTCTGACCGATAATACGTAATTTTAATCATTCTGATGACTCACTAGAAAACTAGGGCAATAAATGTAATAGCTGATTAAATAAAGTTCAAAAGTAGAGCCTCGGGTTCTTGCCAAACAGTATGAAATGACCTCAAAAATAATCATCAGGGTAGACATATTTCAGAGAAGAGATTTGAGAAAAAGACTGTTCTATACACATTTACTTGGCATTGTTCAAGGCAAGAATCTCTCTTTTTTTCATTTCTATTTGGAGTGCAGCCCCATGTGAGGTATGTGATACAACTAAAAACACAATTTTCATTGTTTCACGCTCTAGACTGCATGCTATTGGTATATCAAAAATAAGACTATGAATTAAAAATGACAGTCCTAAGTAATTCTTGCCAGTTGAAAAATTAGCCAAGTTGGAGAATATTGTTTCCACCCTACATTTGTATATTTAGAGAACAGCCTCTATATGTCTTTTTTGATCTATCTTGAATGACATCTGAATCAGTCCATATACATTTCACTTCCACATTCCATGTCCACATATATATAAACATGCAAATGTAAGGTGAAAACAATATTCTCAACAATATATATAAAACATATACACAAATATTTTATTCTTCTAATTGTGTGTGTGCACACACAAACACACATACCCCATTGCATCAAACTTATAAGAAGCATTTATAATATCTATTAGCATTGCTCATTAGAAAAATAAAATGTTAACTTTATCACTTATTTGACATGTCAGTAGAAAGCTGCAGAAAATCTTAATTTCTTTCACTGAAATGAAAATAATTTATAAATGTAACTAATCTGCATAATAGTTCTGTACTTGGGTACAGAACTATTTTTTATGCAATCTTGGCCTTGGAAACTAAATCTCTAAGTATCACCAGCCCTTGTAATCTTTTCCTGGGTCCATTTGCAGATGATCTAGCTAACCTCATGCCTAACAAGGCTTAAACATTTTCACCTGTACACACTTTTATTTCTTTCAGCCATCTCCCTTTCTGAGGAGTTCAGAGGAACTTTGCACTTACAAAGCACTTGGAGGAGTTATTTACATTTCTTTTTAAAACATTTTAGTAAGACAGTGGAGTTGTAAATAGAGGTTTCACTAAGTCTCCCCTCTCTGACACTATTATCTGAAAATGAAAATAAGTTTAAATATCAATTTTAAATTTTCTGATGAACCTGTCACACCTTTCCTTCCATGCTTTTATACTGGCAGCTGGATAATTATTTTGTATATCAATAAGAATGCACTAGTTTCTACAAAGTATTAGATAATACAGGGATAATATAGGGATGTATGAATTAATCCCTGTCCTAGAGTCATATAAATTCTGTTAGAAAAGACATTTACGTATGTGAATAACAATTATAGAATATAATAGCTGTCACCTTGATGGTATGAAAAATGTACATGAATTGGAAAACTTAATATAGTTAAAATATTTATATCACCCAAAGTGATGTACAGATCAGATGCAAGCCCTATAAAATACCAATGGTATTTTTTACAGAAATAGAAAAAAAATCCAAAAATTCACCTAGAACCACAACAAAACCCGAATAGCCAAAACAAACTTGAAAAAAGAACAAACTTGGGGGCTCACACTTTCTGATTTCAAAACATATTACAGAGCTATGGTAATCAAAACTGTAACATACTGACAGACATAGAATAGAAAGCCACAATAAAGCCTCACATGTATGATCAAATGATCTTCCATGAGGGTACTAAGAGAACGTAAAGGGGAAAGGATAATCCTTTCCACAAATGATTTTGGGAAGACCTGAAGTGGTACAGCTGCTATGGAGAACAGTATACAGGTTCCTTAAAAAATTAAAAATAGAATTCCCATATGATGCAACATTCCCAATTTTGAATATTTATCTCAATGAAATATCTGTACTCTCATGTTCATTTCAGCATTATTTACAGTAACCAAAAGGTAAAAAGAACCTGAATGTCAATCTTCAGATGATTGAAGAAAATGTGATATATATGTGAATATTATTCAGCCATAAAAAAGGAAATCTTGTATATGATACAACATAGAAGAACCTTGAGAATATTATGCTAAGTGAAATAAGCCAGCCACAGAGAGATATATACTGCATGACTTCATTTACATGAAGCATAGAAAGTACTTAAACTCATGGAAATGAAAGTAGAATGGTGGTTGCCAGGGACTGGGAGGACTAAGCAATGGAGAGTTGTTATTCACTAATACAGATTTCAGTCTTGCAAGTTAAAAAGTTCTAGAGATCTGCTGTACATCATTGTGTTCATAATTGGCAATAATGCACTGTACACTTAAAAACTTAATTGGGTAGATATCATATTATGTGGTACCACAAGAAAACCATACAAATTCTAGGATACGTTAAGAAATATGACAACTGCTAAAAGTGTGATGATCTATTTTTTGCTTTTCATTTAGTGTAAACCAAGGACTTTCTGTTAAACTGAGCTTTGATCATTTTAATACATATTATACAGATATATTAAATATTTATGAAGGTGTAGGACCAAGCAAGATTTTGAGAGGTAAGTTGAAACAAATATATAATTACTTATGCAAATGAAAATATGTGGAGTAATATGTTTTCCCTTTGATTTTGAAGTGAATGTTGACTTGAAACTTACAAAACTCAAAAGAAAAAAAAACAGAATTGCTTCTCATTATAAAAATTAGAAAATTAGTACTCTGTGATCTTCATAATAAAACAGTTACATTTTAACAATGTGGTCCTCTAATTAATATCTTAAAAATTATGTGAAAATTGTCAAAGAATTATAATTATATATCTGGTTACCATACATTGTTTAAATGTTAGTCCCAATTAACCAAATTCAGACAATCCCTGAAAATTACCATTCTGTTTGTCTCTGACATTGCATAGGTTATAAATTCACAGAGGTGCTGTCATTTTTGATGTGCACCCTGCTTGTCAGTCTCCTGCAGGCTAATACTGATAAAGCGTCTGAAACATTGTCTAGCCCAGGAGGTAGGCTCAGTAAATGGTAGCTGTGGATGGGTGGTATTGTAACTACATAACCATTTATCATTATACACGGACAGGGCTAGAAGCTGAAAAGAGGGCAGGGGATGTCCTAGTAATATACATTTGCCCATGCCACTTTGTTTCACCTGGCCCCAAAGTGCACAGACCTATTCAGAGTAGCTAGTGGAATTAGGAGCAAAATTCCAGGAGGAAATAAAATGAGGATGAGGTACAGAATATGGAAATAAAGTAAAGGGAATAACTATTTTTCTCGTATGTTGGAGAAATAGTTAAGTGTTGAGCTAAGATAAGGTTGGTGACACCTGTGATTAAACTTTATATAATAACTATTTTAAGAACTTTGCCTTTCAAATTGTATTTGTGGGTAACGAAAAGTGAATCCTATTTAATGATTTGAGAAATATTTAACCATATGCTAACAATATCTCATTTTTATTAGGTATTGATGTGTGGTACTCTGCTGAATAATCAATGTGCATTTTCTTATTTAATATTTTCAACAAATCTGCAAAATATGTTTTACAGAAGAGTAAAATGAGGTCTAATATGTTAAATTACCCTAAGTTCACAATTACATATGTTGAAGGCAGAAATTAAACTCAAACTCTCTGACTTGAAAAACAATACGATTATTCTTTGTGCTTTAAAAGCCCAAGTACAAATATCTTAACAAGTATATATAAAACATGTGAACTCATGGTAAGTCACATTTGCTCTTAAAAAATGGTCCAAGTATTTCACAATCTATTTCTATAGCTGGTAAATGCAGTTTCTTAAAATTATGATCAACATAAATATTTACATAAGTGGACAAATAAGCTACTTCATATAAATATTTCCAAGGACTAATGTGGCATTAATAAACTTTAGCATATATTTTTCACTTGCACTGTCTAAAGGAGTGTTGTCAGCACTTCGAGCTGATTCAATAAATGCTCTTCCAAACTAATTATGTAGGTGTTATTAATAATGTCTACAGAAGATAAAATCTAAATTTGTAGAGGTTGGGGGTAAATAAGTGGTAGGCACAAGATATTCTCACTTTTCAAATACTATGATTTATCTAAATACTATTTTCAGATGTTTAGGGAGTCAACAATTTGTGAATAAATTTTAAAATAATTAGGCATGGTGATGTGACTAATGCACAATTAATAAAAAAAAAATAAGAAACTGAATATCCAAGCAGAAAACATCTATGAATGTGTAGTTACAGTATAATAGGTAGTTGCTTAATTTTAAGGTATTTGAAATAAAAAGAATTTATTTTGAAGTTTTAAAAATTAAATATTTTAATTATAATCTAAAAATATCAGAAAATGTATTGGGTGTTAAATTTTAAAGTTAACAATTCTAACTTTTTCTAAGAAAACTAATAATATCTTACCTTTGGCATCTAGCACAAAGTCTGGTGTATTGTAAAAACTCAAAATTTGTTTATCTGAATTAACACCAATTGGTATATATTTTTATCACATGGTATTATAGTATATAATCAATGGAGACAAGCAGTATTTACCATAACTGTAAAGTTAATTTGTATGAAAATAATGCTGATGCTTTTATTCTCAAGTCACAAGCTCATCTTTCCTTAAATGTTTTAGCAATTTCTTTATGTGAAACATGGTTACAAGGTTTGCTTTCATTAAGTTCCAATTCAAAATATATAATCTCAAATACTGTTATTATTTGTACAATATAGGAAAAATATAAATATTTTACTTAGGGCAAGTTGATTGTATAGAGACAGTATAAGGAAATACAAGCATCTATTATCATAAAGTAGTTGTTACATATCTGATTGAGTAAATCAGCATAAACAAATTATAAAGGTATGTTTCCAGTCATTGTAATCTATAGTTGTGATGTGAGAGTTCTCTAACTGCTAAAAAGTATCAGAGAAATATAGACATTACATAAACTGACAGTGCAGTAGTTTTCAAATAATTATGAAAATTGAAGTAAATCAAAATAGAGTGCTGGGAAACTTATTTCAAAAGTATTTTCTTTAAGTTGCAGTGATGAAAGTATAATATTAAATTAAATAGTCATAATAATTATTAATACTTCATATGAAAGGGGTAGAAGATGGTGAGTGAGCTTGCTTAATTTAGCTTTCAGAAAAATCTATAAATGTTTGTATGCATCTTTGAGGAAAGACAACAAAACTGCCTGGGTTAGCACACTGAAAACGGTTTCAAAATGCTGAGCCTAGGAATTGTGTTTCTGAGTGCACAGTTGTTATGCCATTCTTTATATCTCAAGTGCTTAGGTGGTACTCCATTCCCACAGGACTGCTGACAATATATTTCTAACACTGTAGCTTAACATTGTGTACGGCCATGCTTATACTGAGGCACACACAAGTGTGCATAGCTATAGTCAAAGTTACGTAATAAACATAGTGTATATTCCTGAATTCCCAACTTAACCTACAACAAAAATAATCACATTGCATATATGGAATTAATATATGCAAATATTATTCAAGGCAAAGCATTTTCAATAAATTTTGTGATTTTATTAGGACACTTTTATGTATACTCAGAAGCACCCATACACTCACTTCTGTTGATAGGGGTATATTACGTGGAAAAGTTTATTTTAGCAAGCACTAGCTTTGCTTAAGTCATCCCTTCCAGAAGTTCTCAAAGATTCCCCAATCATACTGGCTGGCAAAATTAAAGATTCATTCCTCAGTACTCCCATAGCATTTTTCCCTTATATAATTATTTTATTGCTATTCTTATTTGTTTATTTATTTATTTATTTATTTTATTTTTTGAGACATAGTTTTGCTCTTATTGCCCAGGTTGGTGTGCAATGGCCTGACCTCGGCTCACTGCAACCTCCGTCTCCTGGGTTCAAGCGATTCTCTTTCTTCAGCCTCCAGAAATAGCTGAGATTACAGGCGCCTGCCACCATGCCCAGCTAATTTTTTTTGCATTTTTAGTAGAGGCGGGGTTTCACCATGTTGGCCAGGCTGGTCTTGAACTCCTGACGTCGGGTGATCCACTCGCCTCAGCCTCCCCAAGTGCTGGAATTGCAGGCATGAGCCACTGCACCTGGCCTATGGTTATTTTTATTAACTCACTAATATGAATTCTTCTAACAGAGGAAACTGGTTATTTCTTTTCTATGTCATCAGCACTTGACCCCATACTAAATTCATAATGAGCACTCACTAAGATGTGTTGAATATATTAGAAATTCTTTTTATAATAAAGATGGTAGTCTAGTTGCAGCATTTTCACTCTTGTAAATTGGATAATATAAGTAGTTTGAACTAGATCTGTTGAATCACACTGTGTAGAAAGTTGGTCTTCCCTGTCCATTGCTCTCTTTCCAAATTCTCCACATCTTTATCATACCTTTCACAAACCTATCCACCAGAACCTTTGCTGTTAGCATAGAAATGATGAGTTAATTCACATTTAAGTGACTGCTTGATAAGTCGGTATAAATTGCCATCCATAAAAGTTTTAGATTTTAGTAGAAGATGTTAGATTTTCTTAAGGAATTAATGTCAAAAATTATTTTATCTGTTATGATATATTAGGGGGAAAGCCATCCTTTAAAAGATATTAGGTAATTGGTTTTTTTTCTTTCAACAGAAACCCTGTCGCTTTTATGTAGCCAAATTATATTACTCTGTTTACTCACATCTTGACATATGCCTTCAAATATTGATTAAAAATCTCCTATGCTTTGGTACAATGACAGAGGTACAGAAAACACTATATTATAATCTCATCCTTTTCAAGGTTTACAGCCTAGTTGGTGAGATAGAGAAGCAAAAGATAGAATCCATTGAACATTTAGTATTACCAGTCACTGTCTCACATGGGAATTACTTTTACTCCTTATCACAAATCTTTATGGGAAAAGTGTTGTAACACTACGGAAGAAACTGAGGCATAGAGAAGTCTAGTAAGACATGGAACCAGGACTCAAATACGGATGCTGGGGCCCCTGCTCTTAACCACTTCCCTCCATTACTCCCTGGATCTGTAAGATAGGTGGCTTTCACTGGATCTGTGGTCCTCGAACTCTTACTAAGCAAGGAGACTTTAAGAATACCTGGTGAAAATTATATTAAATTTCTACAGAAACATATTCTACACCATTTTAGGGAGTTTGTCTGAAGCAGGTTAATGGAACTCAAGGTAAGCTCCTGGACTTTTTTTCTTTTGAGAAACAGTCTTGCTCTGTTGCCAGGCTGGAGTGCAGTGATGCGATCTCAGCTCACTGCAACTTTCACCACCTGGGTTCAAGTGATTCTCCTGTCTCAGCCTCCCAAGTAGCTGAAACTATAGGCATCCACCACCACGCCCAGCTAATTTTTGTATTTTTAGTAGAGACAAGGTTTCACCATGTCAGCCAGATTGGTCTCAATCTCTTGACCTTGTGATCTGCCCACCTCAGCCTCCCAAGCTCCTGGATTTTTAGACTAGTGCAATTCTATTAGATAACGTGAGAATTCAACACACTACGAAATCCAACACACTAAGAGGATATTGAACCACCAGCCATATTCAAGGCCAGCCAGAAGTCATTGTCCAAGAGAATTCCATTGCCATGGAATAAAAAGCAAAATAGAGGCAGGTAGGTTTAAAGCTAAGTTTCTAGACTGTTCACATCCCTTACGTGACTAACACTTATGAACTCCAAAGGTTTGCAATATGAGAGGTATTTAAATTACACAATTATGCATGCTGGCATGGCAACAGTCTAAATAATTTATATAAGTCTTCATGAAAAAACATTGAATGCATGACGCATGTTTGGCGTGAAAGCGTTAAGATGCGAATTAATGCTTGTTCATGATGCCCTTTCTATTAGATTATATTGAAATTACATTGCATGTATCACAATGTTTCCTGATTACTACATAATCACAGGATATCCAATAGTTCATAAAAATGTCTCTTTTCAGAACTCAATAAATTACTGTGGTTCATTTTCTCCTATCTGCAAGTATGGTATTTTTTATAGACCTGAATCTGATGCACTGTTCAAATTGTCAAACTAAAATGCTAAAGCATTATTTCTAAACACTTTTTTTTATTATCACCTCCACTAAGAAACCTTGTAAGGCCTTGTTATTTTCCAACTGCTCCTTGTGAAAGTCTAATATTTCATATACACTATATTCTGTGTATCTGTTCATGGACTCTGGGTATATCTGAGGTTTACACGTTTAAAAATTAAAACTGTTTTTCTCCCTAAAAACCAATTTTTACCCCCCTAGAGGCAAGATCACCCTATCTGAAAATGTATGTGCTATACATTTTTATAAAAACAAATTTTATGTAACAATGATTTAGTAAAGCATCATTTGAAAGCTTTTTATAACCTAAGTACTATACTAACGCTTGACAATCAAAAATGAAAAACAAAACCCCCTAAGTAGCATATACTCAAGACAGAAAAATGTTACAATCAATATAAAATGCTGCAGAAACAATCTTAAGTCACCTTGTATTATTTTGAGGTCTTATAATTACAAGCATAAAGAACCAAAGAATACTCTTTTTTTCTATTATTTTTATCCAGATTAAGTCTCTGTGAGTGTGACACAATAGATACCTGACAAAGCTAAGTTGACTTTAAGTTTTAAAACTGCATAACTGATGTTTATCAGGCAAACTTTGTCAGTAAATGAATGCATCTTTTCTATGTATATGTAGTGTATGAAGCTAATAATTAAAAATACCTTTTTTATCAAACCATAAATATGTATAATAACTTGAGGTTTTCTAAGTTTGAAAGAAGAGATATTTCAATTAAAATAAACATAAGACTAATGCTTTTAGCTAACTAAGTGGTATCAGATAGATATTTGGATAGATCAATAGATTGACGGATGGATGGTTAGATAGATGAATAAATTGAAATACACATATAACAGTTATTTACTTTATTTTGTAGCTTCTCTTTGGGAAACTAATCCTGGCACGATAAGAATTTTTTCCAACCAAGTTACTGCCACCTTTCTTATAGAATCTGATGAAAGTTATTATATTGGCTTTAATGCAACATATACAGCATTTAACAGCAGTGAGCTTCATAGTAAGTATTATTTACTTTATAGCTTTTTAAATTTTTAGATGCTTTAATGTTATAATGAAATTTTAAACATATCAGAATCTAAAATTTTCATGGTGTAAGTTTTTAAATGAGTATTTTTATATGCATCTTTCTCTTCTTAGAACTTAAAAAGAAATGAGAAATTAGAAAATGGGGTTTACATTTTTCAAAGGAATCAAGTAAACAATTTGAGAAAACTTATAAACCAATATAAAATCAAATTAAAAATTTATTTGCTGCAAGCATTGCAAATTATAAAATACCAGCATAAAACTAATTCAGAGAAAGTTCTACATAAGCTTAATTTGGATCAAGGTATTAAAGTTAGTAACAGGAGGGAGAAAAATATGGGACAAAATTTATGTGGGTGAACCAATGGAGACACGATGTAAAACTTCAAGGACAAGAAACTTACATTTGCTAATATGATGATGGAATATAAGAACCATGTTAATTTAACACAGCAACAAAAAGCTGTTTTTAAAAAATGAATTAGAATGCAACAATTAAGATTAATTTTAAAAAGTAATGATTTTGTGCATGTCACTCAAGTATAAACTGTATAAGATTAGATTATTTTCAATAGAGCCTAATACAACTACTCATATTGTGGGCTAAATTTGTTTTTTTGTTTTTCATTCACAGATTATGAGAAAATTAATTGTAACTTTGAGGATGGCTTTTGTTTCTGGATCCAGGATCTAAATGATGATAATGAATGGGAAAGGATTCGGGGAAGCACTTTTCCTCCTTTTACTGGACCCAATTTTGACCACACATTTGGCAATGTGTCAGGTATAATTCATATTTAATTTATAAATCAAAAGGATATTAATTCATAAATCAAAAGGAAAGACATATGTGTTGTTCTGCGATTTATAGTGAGCAGTATTAAATGCAAAATTCATTTTAGATTTTTTTAAATTATGGATTAAGTAAATGAAAAATGGTAACTAAGCAGTCAAGTCAAAGTGAGTGTGTTTCAAGAAATATGTTAGTTTACCCTATATGTTCATAAAATGTTGAAAAGTACACAGAGGCCAATAGAGACAAGACTAGGTTATTATCCTAGACTAACCACTTATTAACTAAGTAGACTTGTGTGAGACAATTAACTTTTCTGAAATTTGCTCTATTTTGTCTTAATTTCATTTTCTGACTGCACATTGCTAGTGCACAGAAATAAAATGGATTTTTGAATATTGATCTTATACCCAGCAGTAGCCTTGCTGAATTTGTTTGTTAGCTTTGATGTTCCTTTGAAGAATTCCTTAGCATTTCCAACATACAAGATTGCATAATTGTGAAACAAAGATAGATTTGCTTCTTTGGGAAGCCCTATGGAAGTCTGATTGTAAACCATGGTGATAGGATAGAGCTGTAATTTGTAAGTACATTTTTCATCTGAATGAGATATTAGAAATAGATGCCACGTGGAAATATTAGAGGCAATAATATTTTGCTGAGAAACCAGAAATCATGGTGAAATATTAGAAGGTAAAGAACTTGTAGTGGGAAGATCAGTCATGAAATTATTGGAAAACATATTCATAATACCAAATATAATCATTGAAATGAGAGTTACAAATCTTAGAAGGAAAGCGTAAAGAAAATTGCAAAAGAAAACAGAGTGACAATTTGAGCATTTATGTAATTTTCTGATGCAAAATTCATCTCATAATATTACTTGCTGATAGATTACTGATGAGAACACTATTCTGTTCAAACAAATAAACATTAAAGGCCAACTCTAACCAGCTGTGGTTCTAGGCATTAAAGATACAGGTCACACAATCACTTCCACAAAGTCTGTCCAAAAACTTCCAAATTCAAATCTTTTTTTCCCTTAAATATTCTAAGTACCTCTTCTGTTTTTTCTATCACGTAGCATTATATTTACTCACTTATTTGTTTCTTTGTACCACAATATTCTTTTCAGGAACAAAAACCTACTCTCTTTTATCTTTGAATTTCTAGGACATGTATTAGTCCATTTTCACACTGCCATAAAGAAATACCCAAGACTGGATAATTTATAAAGAAAAGAGGTTTAATTGACTGACAGTTATGCATGGCTGGTGAGGCCTCAGGAAACTTGCAATCATGACAGGAGGCAATGCAGACACGTCTTACACGGCAGCAGGCAAGAGACAGTGAGTGTGTGTAGGAAGAAATACCAAACATAAATAAAACCATCAGATCTTGTGGGAACTCATCATCATAAGAACAGCATTGGAGAAATTGCCCCCATGATCCCATCACTCCCACCAGGTCCCACCCTCAACACATGGGGATTATGGAGATTACAATTGGAGATGAGATTTGGTTGGGGACAGAGAGCCAAATCGTATCAGGCATTCTCAGTGCATGAATCTAATTAACATGCAAAACTATTTTTGAATATGCAAATAAATATCTACAACTTTGATGCAAGTGATTTCTGAAAAATTATTGGCTGAATAAAATAGTCTCTAAAGTAAATAAAAACTCTAAGCACATTGGCATTGTAATTTGTTATTAATGGCCACTTCTATTACAGAGATGAATATTCTTGTTTTCAGGACCTGAAAAGTAGGTGGTTGATTTAATATCAATTGTGAGTGACATTTAGTTAAAGGACTTTAAAGAGTTAATTTTTTCAAGATAAAAATATATCTGACTTTTCCTACTTCTTTAGACAATGGCATCCGTAGAATATCAAAATATGGTTCATCACACTATTTTAACTTAACAAAAATAGTTTTTAATAAAAAGTGACTACTTTTAATCTATTTCAGAGTCATCAGTAAAAACCCCTTCAAGTGTATTATTTTGTTCTTTTATGTAAGGAGTGTTTATTGAGCTCCAGGCCTTATTCAAGTCATTCAGAATATATCTGTGAACAAAATAAACCAGATTTTCTGCTTTCATGAAACACAAATTCTAGCAAGAAAAAAACAGAAAATAGTCATTAATTGTTTCTTGGTGTGTTAAATGTGAATAAGTGCTTTGGGAAAATGTGAAGGTGTGTAAGAGGGTGGGGAGGGCAGGGGCTGAGACATTATCGCAAGTTAAAAGAGGATGATCAGTAAGTCTCATGGAAAAAGTGACTCTTGAATCAAAATTTGAAGGAATTGTAAGAATTATCCACACAGATTATTCCAGGCAGAGGGAACATGAATATTGTAAGGTAGTTTGTGGGAGGGCAAGAGTATTGAAAAGAGACTGGCAGATGGCCATTGCCTAACCAGAGCAGAGGTCATGAGACTCAGATCAGTGGGAGTGAGGTAGTAAGAAAAGGTCAGATTCTGGATATATTTTTTAACTGAAACTGACAGGACCCAGCTAAATGAGTCACCAGAGTGAGCCTTCACATAAAATATGTGCTCTATGTAAATGGCCAATTCCATAAGACAAAAATGTTTAGTATTGAAGATGATATGAATACTGTCATACATAATTCATCCTCTTTGAAGAAATTATTTCCCAGAGCCTGATTCTCCATGGAAAAATGACTAATTGCACAGCTGAATACTAACCCCTCTGTGATAATCACCCCAAGCCTCTGAAGGGGTCTGGCCTAAAATAGTCAAATAATCTATCTTTGTTTTTCTCCTTACCATAATAAAAAAGTTTCTACTAGGAAAAGAGTGGTTAGAGGAAAGCGCAAAAAGCATTTGTATCTATTGACTGTGACAGATACCTTTTATGTAGTTGAAATCTTTGATGTTCAAATTATCATTTTTCTACTTTTATGTCATCCTAATAAGAGATAAAATAATCCCACTGATATTTGAAGAGTATAAGTACATTACAGGAGAAAATGGTTTCAGATTGACAACAGATTAAATAACTAGGGAAATAAGATGAAACTGACCAAAGTGAAACAGGTTGAATGTCAAGTGGAGGTTTTAAATAGTTGGGTCTAAAATGAGGTCTCAGGAGAAAGTGGAGTAGCAGGAGTTATTTAAAATTAGACGAGTCATATAATGAGGACAGATAATAGGGCTTAATAGGTCCTCTCCAACTCTCATACCTGTGATTTCATAATCTACCAGTCATTCCTCTCCAAAGGGTATTTTTTTTCTAGCCTGCCTTTTTTATGTGTCAGAACATCCTATCTCTTAAATAAAAGAGGGTTAAATCTCTCTTGATGTTCCTCTTATCCAGGCAGGTTTGCTGTTTGTGGTGTTGTTTTGTTCTTTGCCTTTACTTAAGTGACAAGAAAGACTAAATGAAACAGATAAACTTTGAATTAATACTGCCTTAGATAAGAACACCTAAGACTTACCTTTCTAGTCCACCTGAAGAACTCTCTCCTGGTGGAGCAATGGCTTCTAAATCTCTGCAGTGTCGGCAGTCAGGGTTTCTCTGTACCTCATAGAAGAAAGGGAATTGGTGGAGAAGGTGGTGTTGAAGCCGGGCAGCATCTTGAGGTGCTCAAAAGTGGCCCATTTGTTCCAAAGTCTCAGGAAAAATGAGGTTGGTAATATGGACATAGCTCAAAGAAATTGCAGTTGTTTGGATTCCTGTGGGAGGTAGTATAGTTTAGTAGTAAAAACCATTAAAATACAGACTCTGGAGTCTCAGCCAGTTTTAAATCTCAGCCCTGCCATTTAGGCAAGTTTCCTAACTTCTCTTTCTGCCTCAGTTTCCTTATCTGGAAAGTGGGGTTGATGACAACAGGACCTGCCATTAGAGGCATGTAATAAACATTAAGTTGATTGTTATGTTTAGAAAAAACTCAGAAAAATACCTGGCACATAGGAAGTGCTACATAAATGTTAGGTATTAAAATTACTTTCTTTTCATGCCACAAAAGTATTCAAGAGACATAAATTGGCTGTGGTACTGTTCTAAGTCATATGTTGGGGAGGAAAATAGTTACTCTGCTCAACTTTCAAAATTATATTAGTTCTTTTAGATATCTTTATTTAATTTAGCATATAACCTTTTCCTGAAATAAGTGTAACTTTAATGTTTTAAAAGTAATATTTTTGTTTTCTTGTATTTCCTGTGATGTTGAATTTTACAAACTAATATTACTATCTAAAATTGATAGAATCTGGCTGAATTTGGGCTATGCATCAATCTAATCTTTCAATAATATTTACTGTGTTCGGTTAATTTTACATATGTACTAACAAATCATGAAACAATTTGTCAGCCTTTTTCCTTCTCGAGAGGGATCTCCAGGTTCTCAGGAAGTTCTACCATCTCTCCAGTTTCTGCCATCTCTATATCAGCATCAGCACATGCTCAGAAGTTTTGCTTTTTTTTTTTTTTTTTGAAAGTTAGTGATTACTTTTATTGGTTGTCACTATTATTGTTATTGTCTGAGTTTAGTGGTTTTCACGGCTTTGTGTTTCTCTTACTACTGCCCTTAAGCAGTATGTTGGATCACCCTTATCTACTTCTTGGCAACATCATGAGCAAATATTATAGTTGTTTAAAAAGTTACAGTTTTTAAGACTAGCCACACTTCTAAAACTCCAGTCTAAATCAGAATATTAATATCCTATCTAATTCTGTGTCTTCCCTGCACCACCACCACCACTGACTTACTCCCCATTCCCATCTGCTCAGGCCAGATCTGTGGTCTGAGAAGGTTTGCTGATCTTTTCTCCTTTTTTCCCTATTTGACCTGGTACTCACACTTCCAGGGTCTTGTGGGTGGGAGGTAATTGTCAGAAAAGAAGTTAAAGACAAAGACCATTGTCTTCCTTTTCTGGTGCTGTTATAATCTATATGCATCCTCAGTGATGGCAGGTGCAGAATGCAGGTCTTTTCACAGTTTCTGAGAGAGTGTTGGAGGGTTTTCTGGAGACTCCCTCTATGACCGCTACATGGCACCATTCTCTGACAAAGGTACATGACCCCTCTCATCTCTGCATCCTCCACTCACATTCCAGTGATGATCCCACAGACTCAGTTGAGGTCATCACACTCCATAAACAATCTTTTGAAGTTTTTCTTTTTAATTGGGATGTTGGGTAGAGAGAGGTTAGGTTCAATTCATGAGGAAATAAGCAGGAAAAAGTGATGGAAATAAGTTTTAAGAAAAACCTGATAGTTCAAAAAAGAGATTCGTTGTATGCTTAAGATAACAAAATGTATTCAATTTCCTGGGGTTTATTTATTTATTTATTTATTTAGAGACAGGATCACTTTGTCTCCCAGGCTGGAGTACAGTGGCACAATCATAGTTCACTATAGCCTCAAACTCCTGAATTCAAGAGATACTGCCACCTGAGCCTGGGATCACAGTTGCATACTACCAGACCCAGCAATTTTTTTTTAATTTTTTGTAGAGATGTGGCCTCGCTATGTTGTCAAACTCCTGGCTTCAAGTGATCTTTCTGCCCTGGACTCCCAAATTGCTGAGATTACAGAAGTGAGACACTGTGGCTGGCCAATATCCTGGGTTTTAAGCTGACTGAGATTCATTCTAAGAGCTCTAGAAGACATTTCAAGGATGTTGAAAGATTTTAAAAGAAATTATTTTTCACCATATAAATTCCCATATGGTTATGAGAAATATCTCTTTAATTATTTCTTTTTTTGTAGAAATTTAACAAATTTAAAAGCAGAGCAAGTCTAACAAAAATATATTAAACAGTAGACATCTAATTCATATTGAGACAAAAAAATGAATGAGCTATCTTTTCTTGTTCCCAAAAGTTCTAGCAAGTTTAAAAAGTCACATACAAACATAAATAAAATATACAACAGGCTGGGTGCAGTGGCTCACGCCTGTAATTCCAACACTTTGGGAGGCTAAAGCAGGCAAATCACCTGAGATCAAGAGTTTGGGATCAGCCTGGTCAACGTGGTGAAACCATCTCTAATAAAAATACAAAACTTAGCCAGCCATGATGGGTTGAGCCTGTAGTCCCAGCTACTCAGGAGGCTGAGGCAGAAGATCACTTGAACCCACAGGGGGCAGAGGTTGCAGTGAACTAAGACTGCACCACTGCACTCCAGCCTGAATGACAGAGTGAAACTCCATCTCAAAAAAAGAAAAAGAAAGAAAAAAAAAATATATATATATATATATATATATATTGCACAACAGAATATACTGAGTGACACCAAAGAAGTACAAAGTACCACTGAGAATTCAAAAGAAATAGTCACTTTTAATTGGGGGGCTTTCTGAAGGAGATGACAATTTGATTTAAATGACCTCAAAAAATTGGTAGGATTTCAACAAGATACAATTGGAAGAGGAAGTAGAAGGACATAAAAGCAAACGAAAAAGAAGACCCAAAGTGTCAAAAAATTTCTAGGTGTTTGGAAATATTAAAATTATCTAATATTGCAGAAGTGCTGTATGTAAATAGATAAATTACAAACGCAATGGCTGGAAAATGTCATTAAGGTCATAAGACGGGGGCCTCAAATATCAGACTATATTTGTATTTGGTTTAATAAGAAATAAAGAAATAATAAAAGATCTTGAATAATGGGCCAATTTGTGCATAAGAAAGCATTATTGAGCAATGGTGTAAGAGATGATTCCCATGAAGAGTCAGAGAACTAGAAGTGAGTTGCCCTTGGAAGTAGTGACAACGATGGTCTGTCTTCAGTAATAGTTCCATATGTTGGGAACTATTCCATATTACTACTCTGTCCCCCGTGAGATAATCCAACAGACATACTGTGTGAATCTGAGTTTCCATACTTTAAATGGAAGCAAACTGAATGTGCAACTTTTTGACAGCTTCTCAAATTAAAAGGCAAACTGAAACTGTGCCTTATTTAAATTATTTAAGGAAAAAAATGATAGATCATCTTGAGAAAATTTAGGAGAGATATAATAGTGGCCTTTAAACTTTTGTAGAGCTAACAAATATGTCATATTGTAAATAGTCCCACAAGGCAAAATTAGATATATAGGTGTATATAAGCTTATTTGTAAAAAGAAAAATAATTTTCTAATCATGTTGAAATGGAATGGGCTACCTTGGAATCCAATAATTTCTTCTGCATCTGGCAAGTGATCTCTTTAGGCAAAATGTCATAGATGAAATTTAAGGACAATTAGTGGTTAGACTAAGTACATTTTTATGTAACTACAAATCTCTACTCTTAAACTTTAGCATTTTGTAAAGGATTTTATCTTCTAATTTGTTAACTAAAGAATTTAGCTGATATCACTAAATAGTAATTTAATGTTATATATTATTTTACTATATTCAATAATATGCTATTCTATATGATATTTACTCTAGGAAAAATTTATAAGGGACTATAGTCTACATAATTAATCATGTTTTACCTGATCACTGACAAAAAAAAAAAAACTCATAGTGTCATATTTTGATCATACTGAAAACTCCAAATATATCACTGCATAATAAGTGAAAAACAGATTCAAAATCTTTCAAATTATTTGTAACTATTGACTGTGAACATGGCCAAACATAAATAGGAGATAATGTGTGTTTTTATAATTGTAGCTAATTAGGAGTATTTCTGAATAGACTAACCATTTGAGTATTTATTCATGATATTCAGTAGTATTTTAATTACTTCTTCCCCAACTATGTTCTAAGTAATCAAAAGTAAGGTAAATTCAAAAGGGGTTTGGAGTTACACATTTAGAGAGTGGATTCTGGGACCTCTTTTCTATATCTAAGCTACTCTTCTCCATTCAGTCATATAATTAGAACACTAACAAAATAGCTAAGATATGTACTCATGAAATATTACAGCATTACATAAAATAGGAGTAATGTGTTGATAATATAAAATGTTAAACACATTATTATTTTACAGTTTGTCATCTAAAGCAAAGAATGTATACATATTACATTTATTAAGCCACTTGTCCATAATTCCACCTTGATAGAACACTCAATAATTTTCCCTTCATTGGTCTAAATATGCATTGATATATCTACAGGCAGCTCCACTAGCTTCTTTCCTTTATGCCTTGTTCTTACTTTGTTTGCATCTTATAAATGAGTGAGTTTAAAGCTTCTATGCAACATTGACTACATTTTTCTGTTGGAAAGCACAAGGGAGAAGATGCTTGATTTCAAGTAAACACTAAATTTCAGCATCTCATAAAAAATTGCTTTCCAATCAAATTAGATTAACTCAACAACGTATTTGTTTTATGTAATATTTTGTTGCATGATTCTTGCTTCCTGTCATAATATGTGAGCAGCAAACTAAGAATAAAATAAATTCCCCTTAGACAATGTTCAAGATGTCGTTATCCCAACAGCTCTTCACAAACTTCAAATGACTGAAATCACTGGTTGGAATAATGAATTTTAGACCAGAAAGCACTTTATGCAGTGGCTTGTGCTATTTTTAAAGCTTTAATACGGATTAGCATGCTTCCTGCTCCTCGGTGATGTGATTAGTTATCATTCAAAGGAATAAAGGAAGATAAGACTTTTAAAATAAGGCAAGTTTTTATTTGGAGATTTGAAGTGTTCAGTGAAATATAAAACTGAAAGTCTTAGAAACTTTTAAATTTGCCTTCAAATTTGTATTTAAATATGTGTGTGTATTCTGAGTTACCCCACCAGCATGTCTAAATATCCTCATTTACTGATTGTCTCTAAAGATGTGAATTAATCAAAATGTCTAGTAAACAAGAATGAAGTCAGGAATTGAATTAGAAAATTTAGTGACTCATAATAAGTCAGAATTTTATATATCCTTGGTGACTCTACTTCAAGGCTCTTGTTTAATAAAGTGGGAGGCCCAGTGTTAAGCTATGTTTGTCAATAACAATCTATTATGGCAAAATGCTGCTTTTTGAGCTCCAGTCTAGTGTCCTGACCACTATATCAAAATATGTTTCCTTATCCTTTCATCTTAAAGTTTTCCTATCCTGCTTACAAAGTCGCCATGTCACTCAATGAAAATTCAATACTTAAGAGAAATAAAACTTATTTTGTTATTTTTCTAGGATTTTACATTTCTACCCCAACTGGACCAGGAGGGAGACAAGAACAAGTGGGACTTTTAAGCCTCCCTTTGGACCCCACTTTAGGACCAGCTTGCCTTAGTTTCTGGTATGTTGTAGATACCTGTTTAAATCCTGTCTTATTTAACGGGTAACATTGCCTTGCTAAGTCCACCAGGCTCATATTTCACTAAAATGTTGGCTAAAGTTTTAATGCATGTACTATGACTTTCCCAATTGGCAAGCAACAAAACATTGATAGGCTCCCCTCCGCATCCCCAGCAACTCCAAAACCCAGGAGGAAAAGGGTGTTTCAAAGAAAGTAAAGAATTTATAAAAGCTCTGAAATTGACTTATTCCAATGTAGTAGGAATTCAAACATTTTTGCTTGTTTCCAAACTAGGTATTACATGTATGGTGAAAATGTCTATAAATTAAGCGTTAATATCAGCAATGACCAAAATATGGAGAAGACAATCTTCCAAAAGGAAGGAAATTATGGAGAAAATTGGAATTATGGACAAGTAACACTAAATGAAACAGTTAAATTTAAGGTTTGCAAAGCATTTTGTCATTTAAATTTGTATACTTTTTGTGATAATACAATTATATTTAGAATGCAGTGAAAAAAAATAATTTGTTTTCTGAAGATAATCAACTCACTTTTTCTACTTGCCCAATCTACTTCATATCTTATCTTTGAGTATTTTTTCATTTATTTATTAGCTTATTAAAAACCATTATTGAGGAACAATGTACTAATGAAAATACAGCTTATAACGGTCCATAAAATATATTGAAGCCTTTTACAGTATTTCAGCTTCCTTTAGCAACTTTCCAGCATAGGCCAACCATTTATATCTACGTCCTCTGCCTACCTACAATTTTCAGCTCTTCACAAATCCCACCTAGGTCAGCCCTGCCCATTTCTATGTCTATGCTCATCAGCATCCACCCACTCTGCCCAACTCTGATTTAACCTCCACATATTTCCTTTAGAAACAAAGTCTATGAGCTGTATCGTTGGGAAGTCTCTGATCATTTATTTCACATTAAGGTGAATTAATTTTTCAAATAACACTTTAATGTGTTCTCTTCCTGAGGGTCTTTGCAATTAAAATATGGCATAATAGAGGCTATTAGTTTGACCAAATTAATAATGTTTTAAATGGGTAATTTCAAAGAAGACAGTATCACTTTCGGACGATGTATATTTGGAGAAACACTGCCATCATCAAAGGCTTCAGATTTTCCCCATGATTTGGTGTAAGGTAGGCAATAATTAATGATTGTCAATTGTGTGCCTCATGTCTTTCTTTCTTTCCTTCTCTTCTTTTTCCCTCTTCCTTCTGATTTGATCCTTTTATAGGACATTTCCTCTCCAATTTTGTTTTCTGGTAATTCAAAAAAGGGCAAGGGAAAATGGAATGGCCAGGGAACAAAGAAAAAGCAAAAGTGGGGAAGTCAGTGTTGCAGTGACCAAACTTGGCTACACTCGCTGAGCATCTTTTCTAAGGTGGTATAATTGGATCCATTTTCTCACAGCTCATCAGGTGGTGCAAGAGTGTCAGCTTCTACAAATGCGTGCACTTTGGCTTTGCCATTTTGTTGTGAAATCATGAGCAGGTCACCATAGTCTCCTTGAAATGTAATTAGGCCATATGTGTAAGGAAGAAAACAATACTTAGAATACTGTCTGGCAAGAAGGAGGTGGAATGAATAAACAAATGAGTGAATAAACGAGTGTTGAAAATTAAATAGGATAAATGTATATATGCCATGTGCCTTGCATAGCAATTAGCATATAGCAGACATTCAATTTATGTCTTTCTTCTCCTGCATAGCACAGGGCCAGGAAAGTACAGCTAAAATACCCACTGTCCCTGAGAACCTAATATGTTACCTCTGACCTCTGGACCTTTCTTCGAAGAGTCTGGCTCTGTGTCCTCTGGGCGTCATCTTTACAAAATATTCCATATCAACACCCTGGGTGAACTGTGACCAGTAACAGCTGGCCCTGAATGACCATTTTACACTCATACTTTTCTCTTGTCCCCTCCATCTTCATGTAAATTACCTAATCTGTGTGTTTTCTCTTCAGCCTTGTATGCTCTAAGAAGGCAGAAAGCCACCTGAATGTTTAATATTGCACAAAGAAGAAATTTGGGAGAAAATTGCTTTCTCCTGCCAGATGATATGTATGCATGACAGATTACAATGGAGTATGACAATATCATAAGAGAGGCACAGACAGACAGAGAGACAGAAACTGTAACAATATTGCCTAACTCAGAAGGAAGACACCATTGGAAATTTAGCCAGCATGAATACATAATAAAAGTGTTGTATTCAGCAGAAGGATTTAAAAAGCATGATCTGTCAATGTAGTTAGAGGTGACAATATTGATTCTCTAGAGGGCATTGGGCCCACAGGAAGAATCAAGTCAGAGAAGATTAGAATGGAATCAAATTGTTTCATATGCCTCTCTGAATTGCAGGTTGCTTTTAATGCTTTTAAAAACAAGATCCTGAGTGACATAGCATTGGATGACATTAGCCTAACATACGGGATTTGCAATGAGAGTCTTTATCCAGAACCAACTTTGGTCCCAACTCCTCCACCAGAACTTCCTAGTAAGTAACCTTCATGTGTAATTTGTCTTATTAAACAATTAATGTCAGCTGTGGAGGCTTACAGCTATAATTCCAGCACATTGGGAGGTGGAAGCAGGAGGATTGTTTGAAGCCACAAGTTTAAGACTAGCCTGTGGAATATAGTGAGACTCTGACTCTACAAAACAAAACAAACAAACAAAAATTAGCTGGACATAGTGGCACATGCCTATAGTCCCAGCTATTAGAGAGGCTGAGGCAGGAGGGAGGGCCTGTTGAACCTGGCAGATTCTGTTGTGAGCTGTGATCATGCCACTGCACTCCAGCCTGGGCAACAGAGTAAGACTCTGTCTCTAGAAAACACACACACACATACACAGGCTTGAGCCACCGCGCCCAGCACTTTGGGAGGCCGAGGCGGTTGGATCACGAGTTCAAGAGATCGAGACCATCCTGGTCAACATTGTGAAACCCCGTCTCTACTAAAAATACAAAAAATTAGCTGGGCATGGTGACGCGTGCCTGTAATCCCAGCTACTCAGGAGGCTGAGGCAGGAGAATTGCCTGAACCCAGG
>NW_016107322.1:3738912-3778261 GCF_001604975.1 Cebus imitator
AAAACACACACACACACACACACACACACACACACACACTAATTATATTTTCAGGTAGATCTTCCTTTGGCTTATTTTCATTATCTCAATGTACTGTTATTCTTTTTCCTCAAAATCAAGGACTTTAAAATATAAGCCAAACGGAGGCTAGCAAAATATTACATGTTACACATAAATCCACAAAGAAAATCACTCAATACTTTGTTTTGGAGCATATTAATGATCATTTTAGTATCTTTTTATTTCTGAATGTAATAAAAGTGCTGGTTTCCATTTTGCTTTCACTGGAATACAATTTTCAAATGTTGTATTGGCCATGTGGCATGATCTGTAGTGTCTGGGGAGGGAGCCTTGAGGTTTTCGTGGCCTTCTTACGGAGTAATTTTGAGAGTTTATTTAAGTCTGAAACCCACTGCAGTCTTAACTAAGTTTATTTTTAAATAATCTAATAACAATGACCAATCAAGCCTGGACTTTGAACATACAGACCCATATCACCCAAAATATTTTTGTCCTAAATAGTACCTGTATTAGTCAGGGGTCTCTAGAGGGACAGAACTAATAGGATAGATGTATATATGAAAGTGAATTTTTAAGGCATATTGACTCACATGATCACAGGTGAAGTCCCACAACAGGCCATCTGCAAAGTGAGGAGCAAAAAACCCAGTCCAAGTCCCAAAACCTCTAAAGTAGGGAAGGTGATCATGCAGCCTTCCATCTGTGGCCAAAGGCCTGAGAGCCTCTGGCAACCACTGGTATAGGTCCAAGAGCCCAAAAGCTGAAGAACTTGGAGTGCAGTGTTTGAGGGCAAGAAGCATCCAGCATGGGAAAAAGATGAAGCCTGGAAAACTCAGCCAGTATAGTCCTTCCACATTCTCCTGCCTGCTTTTATTCTAGCTATGTTAGCAGCTCATTAGATGGTGCCTACCTAGACTGAGAGAGGATCTGCCTTTCCCAGTCCACAGATTGAAATGTTAATCTCTATGGCAACACCCTCACATACACACCCAGGAATAATACTTTCCATCCTTCAATCCAGTCAAGTTGGCACTCAATATTAACTATCACAGTACCTTTGTAAGGCTTTGGAATATGTTCCCTTCATGGAGCCACTCGTGTTATTGCTGAGAAGTGATCACGATTCGCAATGTCCTATAAGATCTTTTAACTCAAAAGAACCAAATAGAATCTATGTCCACTTATGCTCTCAAATCAAATTGGAAGAACGACATTTCATAACAAAACCCATTACCATTCAAATTATCCATGTCAAAGAAGATACTCACTTCTTACTACTTTCAGATTAGGGGTTTGACAGAAAAACAAAGAAAAAGAAAAATAACTATGATAATAAATAATAAACATCCATTTACTTTCTATAGGGATTTTTTCACTACACTGTTGCATTTATGCAAAAAGCAATGCCTTTGTCTTTGGATTGTGGTTGTTGGAAGCTGATTTAGCTCTCCAGCTTGGCTTGGGTGAAAACCCATGTATGTCTTGTTTTGTCCTGGATCAGATCCCACAAACACAGTACTTTTTCCATTTCTCATTTTCGTCCAAGCACACTTAATACTTTTACCAAATTTACATCAGCAAATCACTTTGGAGAGCCTATCCAAATTTGGTTTACTTCTAAAGTATATATTTTTCTGCTCCTAATCTTCAAGTAAACAAAAAAAAAAAAAAGCAGACTTTTCAGATGAGTGGCTTTAACAATGAAAAGACTCTAACACTTAATCATGGGTATTTGAGAACATGAAACAAATGAGCTCCCATTAGGATGAAGATAGTTATATTGTCATATTGGTCCCAGGCCACCATATCGAATGAGTACTTACATTCCACTAAAAGACTGGTTAACTTTTACCATCTTGTGTGTTAACATGTTTAGATGTTTAGTTGAGTGATGTATAAATTACTCAATCTTTAAACATTCATTGAAATTTTATAAATATCTGCCATCTGTAAAACACTGCAGATGAAATGTAAGATGCAGCAATAACTATTAATACATGAAAACATCATATGAATAAATATTTAAAGCAATGTATAATTGTGTGTGCCTGAAAGTAATATATGAGAGAAGTGAGTGATAGAGGACTTTGGAGGAAAAAAAATGTGAGCAGAAGGCTTTAAGGAAGTGTGCAGATTAAAAAAAATGAAATGATACTTATAAAATTGAAGCAAAAGCAGAAAAATACCATACATTCTCATGTAATAATATTGGTCATAAAATTGTGGCAAGAAGTGAGTTCCTTCACAGCAACTCTAGGTCTAATTTACCTTTGCTTTACCAGTGTATGACTGATACCTAACATCACATAAATTGGTGATAAGCAAGCACTATTAGAAATAGACTAAACTTCAAACTTCTCTCTCCTTCTTTCTCTCTCTACTTATCTCTCTCTCTCTCTGTCTCTCTTTCTCTCTCTGTCTCTGTTTTGGATGTACTCTTATTTTGCTGACATGAAATTTGTGCTAAACAAAATTTTGGCACAAAAACTAAAGCTTGGAAATGGTGGTAGGGATGGATTTAGAAAAAATACCAACATAAATGCTGTAATTTTGGATTTGTGACTTTGAAAATAATTGTCTCACTTCATTTTGTGTAGATGACCTACACCCTACCTGTTTATCACATAGAACAGTGTTTTGCAAGAACAACATTCGGCATCATTAAAATCATGCTGGTTTGATAAATAATAATAATTCCTGCAGATACCAAATATTAGCAACATTTTGCTACTTCGATCATTTAAATGATAGATTTTCTTGATAATTCTTTCTGCTAGTCTGTTTCTCTATTTATTCATAAATAATAAAGAAGAAAAATTTTCTAGGAGGAAATAACACGGTTTCTTAGACCTGATATTTAAAACATAGCAACATCTTATCACTACCTAAAATTAAAATTTGAGATAACATTTTATATCATATCATACAAAGAAAGAAAATTTTAAATATGGTTTTCTAAGTTAAAAATCTACCTATAAGATCCTTATAGTCTTCATATTTATATTCCAGTCTGAAAAATATAACACCTTGATGTCAAGAGAGTTTGGTGTTCCTGTCTTTTAACAATAGGGTATGATGAAAGAATAGCCCCTCTGATTTGAAAATATAAACTTCAGAATCTACCCAGAGTTTATTTGTTTCAGTTTCCAAATGGTTCACTTCAAGATAATATTTTTCACAGCAGAAAATGTTAATTACTGTCAAATGTATTCTGAACAGTTTTATTCTAATACCATTTGCAATTGGTTCAGTGAAATTCTTATTTGAGCAGAGCTTTTTTGGTTTCAGATCACTGACTTGTTTTAAGCAGAAATAAAAGGAAACCATGGCTGACTGGCTAATAGCCTTTCTTTGGGTTTATATAGAGCACTTAAAGAAGAAAACAATACCAGACCAGTGACTGGATAATAAAGCTCAGTTTCCTCCCTCTTTCCTAGGGACCCACATTATGCCTAGTTTGAGGAAATGTAAGTTCAGTTTTCATAACCACAGAGATTCTTCCATATCATGACTTTAATAACTTCCTGCTGGATCAATTCTGCAATTGTTACTCTGTGACGTTAGTATAAATGAATTTAAATGTGGGAATTGCACTGGGTACACTTTAAGAGAGTAAACATTCCATTACACGACTATCATGCCAATTTGCAAAACAATTTTGATGATTCATGAAAAGATGCCTACTGAATAGAAATGGGTGTATACAAAACGAAATCCACATTTTAGGCCCCTGGCTTATTTCTGGTGATGTTAAAACTAATTAAAAACAAGCAACAACAATAAAAAAAAACTAACTATAATATTAGATATTTCAATATTCACTCTTTATTTCCATAGTTTTTCTTTATTTTGTCGTTTCTAAAGCTATTTTCTGCTTCCAAATGTAAATTAAAGGTAATTTTGCATGGCCAGCTCCAGTACCTCATGCCTGTAGTCCCAGCAGTTTGGGAGGCCGAGTGGGGCAGATAAGTTCAGGCCAAAAATTTAAGATTAGCCTTGCCAACATGGCAAAACCCCGTCTCTCTTAAAAAAAAAAAAAAAAAAAGTTAATTTGGAAAGTTTTGTCGATGTGACCTTATAAAAAAAAAAAAAAAAAAAAGTTAATTTGGAAAGTTTTGTCGATGTGACCTTATACTTAGAGCTAAATAATCTAAGTTCAGTTCTTCATGTAGATATGACTCAATCAGTACCTGTATACCTCTCTTGAAATTGATGGCCATATTCAGCAGAAGAGCTGCTTGCTTTCTATATCATTAGTATGACTTATAGTCAAGCCTGAGCAAATTCCATATTAACTGCATGTATATATACTTGTATCAGTGTGTTTTGAGCTGTTTTAATTTTTTTTTAATTATTTTACCTCTAAAACTAATAGCCTGAGCCAGGCACAGTGGCACCCACCTGTAGTCCAAGCTACTCAGAAGCCTAAGTCAGGATGATGCTTTGAGGCCCAGAGTCCAAAGCTGGGGTGCACTATGATCATGCCTGTGAATAGCCACAGCACTCCAGTCTGGGCAACAGAGTAAGACTCAATCTCAAAACAAAACAAAACAAATAGCTTATGTCTTGGAGCTATCATCTGTCTAGATTTTTATTAATAACCAAATTTAGAGTACAGGGAATGAAAATCTGGACTTTATTGTTACACATTTAATAAAAATATTTGTATCAGGAATGGTCACTATAATTTGTTAATGAAAAACAAAATTTGATAAAATGAACACAAAATGTTTATGGAAGATTTTATTTTAAATTACAACCTAGACTTTTAAAGTGCTATTTATAATACCAAAATATTTGCTTATCTATTACAATGATGATGAAAAACAGCCACTTTAATTAATTTTCAATAATTTAAAAAATTAGTCAATTTTTACATATTCAAAAATCAATCAATAGGAGATATTGTTTCTCAAGCTACATCTATTAATTCTATCACATAAAGTATCAATCAAGAATCTATTTTTCCCATGTTCTCATTTCTTGTTTTGCCATAAATATCTTTAATTGGAACCCTCTTATTGTAGGTGAAAGCCAGGCTCTTCTCCTTTCCACTCCACAGTAAACACCTCTACGTTAACACACATTTCATGGACATCAGAAGCTTAAGCATGAACTAAAAATGACATGCGTCAAGAAAAATATCCATTCCTGACAACCACTTTGCCAAATACTGCATGTAATTTACATAGTATGTGCAGTGAAAATCCCTATTGGCATAGTAAAAAATTTATCAAAACACAAGTGTTTGAGAGAATAGCTCCCATAAAAAGAAACATGAAGGAATTTAGCAGTATAAATGAATAGAATGCCATGTATCAGACAGGCTATTTTACTCTCATTCTCTGGGTAAGGATGTTTTACCTAAGGGCACAGCATGACTGTGATATCTGGAATTACATTTCATGAATCTTTGGTTTCTCTATTAGAAGCATATGCCACATCCCCAACTAGAGCAACACCATTAAAGTAAATTGTGTTAAAGTGTTTCACCAATTCTTTACAGTCATTTATATTCAGAGAGTAACTGATCTATTTGATCAGGCCAAGGATCAGAGATGTCTTACTGGTCAGTTTATTTGATAAGAAATTATAATTTAAATGCATTTCAAAAAGTCCTTAAGTATTTTAAAGGAATGCATTTTCTAAGACTTGTATTTAGTAGAAAAATCCTAAAAAAAAAACTGCCTGCCCTGACAGGCTTAACAATTATAGTCGACAACATTTGAGTTCTTGTTATGTGCTCATTAACATCCTACCTACTCATCTTTAAGTATAGCACACTGAGTGTTCAATTATGTGAAAATCCACTGCATTCTCCAAATGTCAGCTATTTACTATATCGGGAATATAAGGTTTTACATTTTTTCATGTTTCTTGAGGATAAAATAAGACTAATGGTGAAAAACAAAAATACAAAAACATGTTTAAAAAACTCACTGTTGGCCACTGCTCAATTTTTGAAATAGGAAGTTAATTTTTCCTAGTCTTACATCTGCAGTGTAATATTTGTCTCTGCAGTTAGTTACACATTATTACCTCCTTCATTGGTCTCATTAAGGATTAAAAGAAGCATTTCATAGCAACGTAGTATTATTAAAATTAAATGTGCCACGTGTATGTAGAGGTTATAGGATTGTGGTAGATCCTTCTTCAGAAATCTTTGTAAATTAGTCATGATTTCCTGTGGAGAACTTGCCCTTATTCTCCATTGTTGCTCTTTCTTTGGTACACACGCCTTCCTCACCACCCCGTGCACACTCTCTTCTTCCTTCTAGGTTTACCCATCCTTGACCTTACCTGTCAGTGTATTCATCCTCTGTCCTCCTTTTTTAAATGTACATATCAAGTGCCACTTATTGACACTCAATTTAAACCCTGTCTATGGCAGCATGGACCAGTTTGTAGAAATTATTCAAAGTTTAATCGACCCAATGGGAGACAGTACTGGGATGAGCTTGAGATTAACCGTGATGAGGTTTTGATTTTGACACTAGGTGGATGTATAAGGCATTAACAAGCAAGTGAATATCTGTAATCCTTAGATTTTCCATTTAAAACTGAAAAAATAAAAGTAATTACCTCATCCGCAAGGTTGCCTTGAAAACCAGTACTGAGTATGCCAGGTAATGCATAGGAACATTTCTTAAATTACCTCTAATTTTACAACAATCCAAAATACCCTTAATATATATCTAGTAGTCTCCAAAAGACAGCCAGCTCAGAGCCACAGTTTTAATCCAGCAACTCCAACAAATCTTCCTCTTATACACTGTGTTCTTTTCCCATATGAGATAACGTGCATGGAAACGCTTCGCAAACAGCAAGGTTTGGTAAAATATTTTATTACTTCGAAAAGTTCATCTGGGTCTAGACAAACCTGGCCCTGTAAG
Source organism: Cebus imitator (assembly GCF_001604975.1). Lineage (NCBI taxonomy): Eukaryota > Metazoa > Chordata > Mammalia > Primates > Cebidae > Cebus > Cebus imitator. Next base: position 3,745,827 of record NW_016107322.1, read on the forward strand.
GCATGTAAAACAAGACCATGCCCTATCTATTTACAGAATAGGACAGGTTGGCAAGGATCCTGTCTGGAGTCAGAGTAATTGCCTTCTCTGGCCTATCAATCATATACATCATGAAACTCGAATCTAAGGAGTGTGTTACATATAAATTTTGAACATGCACATGAATTTCAGGTGATTTATATAAATAAGGCAGATGATATATAAAAGAGAGATTAAGGAAAAGGATATGGCTATATACAGTGTTATAAATGTAGAGACACTTGATTATCCCTCCCATAATCTGATTTCTAGTTTGTTGGGAGTAAATAATCCCAATATTATGTGCATTTAATATAGAAAAGAATATATTTATTCCAGTTGTCTGCATTCTTCAAATCAGGTTACTTTTCTTCTTCTGGTCTTATTTTAAAACATAATAATGGTAACAAGAATTAGATATAATTAGAATATTTAAAATAGTTGATTTTTTACATTACTTTAGAATTTGTAATAAATCAGAAGATAAATATAAAGTATGTTAAGAATTTTATAAAGTTAATCTACGTACTTAAAGTGTTATACTCTGAGCTGGAAGATCTGTGCTCTATTGTTTTAATAAATTTGCCTTAATAAGTTACCTGCCTCAACTTGGCTTCTGCACAATGTTGACAATGTTGGCTACCAGATTGGTCCAGGGCATTTATGACGCAAATAAGGTTTCACGTCATCTCCCTTTCCTTACTTTCAATATGCAGAATGGTGAAGCTTCCCCTTAAGACTACCAAAAAAACAAAAAAATAAAAGGAAAAAAAAGGGAAAATCAAGAATTACAAAATTAAATGATTTACTAGCCTTTCTCCTTAGAGTGGTAAATGTCGAATTTGTTTTATTATAAGTAAACTTTTTTTTTCTACAGTAGGAATTTGACACCTTATTTTATAAAACCTATTTATAAAATATATTTGACCAAAAAAAGTTCCTTTGTACAAATAATTTTGGAGAAGTGCTGCACACTATCATGCTTTCTTGAAGATTCACAAGGGCCATAAGAAGATTAAAAATATTTTGAGAAATTCTTATCTTTTTAAAAAAAAATTATTTTAACTTTTAAGTTCAGAGGTACAAGTGCAGGTTTGTTACATAGGTAAATGTACAGAATATTTTATCACCCAGGTATTAAGCCTAGTACCCATTTGTTATTTTTCCTGATCCCCTCCTTCCTACCACTCCACCTTCTGAAGAGCCCCAGTGTGTATTGTTCCTCTCTATGTGTCCATGTGTTCTCATCATTTAGCTTTCACTTATAAGTAAGAACTTGCGGAATTTGATTTTCTGTTCCTGTATGAGTTTGCTAAGGATAATGATCTCCAATTTCATCCATGTCCCTGCAAATGTCATTATTTTTATGACTGCATAGCTTTCCATGGTATATATGTACCACCTTTTCTTTATCCAGTCTATCAATGATGGGCATTTATGTTGATTCAATGTCTTTCCTATTTTGAACAGTGAACAAACATGTGCATGTGTCTTTGTAATAGAATGATTTATATTCCTTTGGGTACATAGCCAGTAGTGGAATTTTGGGTCAAATGGTATTTCTGTATTTAGGTTTTTTAGAAATTGCTACTCTGTCTTCCACATAGTTTAACCAATTTACATCCCACCAACAGTGTATAAATGTTCTTTTTTCCCCACAAACTTGTCAAAGTCTGTTATTTTTGACTTTTTAATAATAGCCATTCTGACTGGTGTCAGATGGTATATTTGTAAATTACGCATCTGAAAAAGGTCCAATATCCAGCTTCTATAAAAAAAATTTCCAACTTAAATTTCCAACAAAAAGAAAAAACAACCCCATAACAAGTGGGCCAAGGACGTGAACAGACACTTTTCAAAAGATAACATAGATGCAGCTAACAATTATATAAGAAAATCCCAGCATCACTGATCATTAGAGTTATCTATTTAACTGTATTTTTCTTGTATTCAAACTGCAACGTTTACCCTTACATGACTCTAAAATTTACTTGTCAAAATTTATATTCTAAGAAATGTAATTGAAAATTCGCTGGCATATAGTATTATCTCTCTGAAATAAACATTGTGTTACTAATGATTTCCCATTGCTTTCCTTTTCAGCGGATTGTGGAGGACCTTTTGAACTGTGGGAGCCAAATACAACATTCATTTCTATGAACTTTCCAAACAGCTACCCTAATCAGGCTTTCTGTGAGTCATTTCTTTTCCAAGTCATCAGAAACAAATGTACATATCAAATTTAGATCTCCCCTTGACACAGCAAACATAGATTAAAAATTTGTCAAACACAGGTATACCTATCATGTCTACCTAAAAGATTGCTTAATATAACAACAAAATAACAATAATTGCTAAATATATATATAGCATTTATTTCATACCAGGCACTGTGTTAATGCTCAATATACATTATCTCATTCAATTCCCACAAGAATTTCTTGAAACAGGTATCATTATTATAATTCCAGATTTAGAAGTTGAATAACAACAGTGAGAGAACCAGGGTTACTCCAGACACCGCTTTCTTTGTTTTAAGAATTATTATTATTATCATTATTATCCTTTAAGTTCTGGGGTACATGTGCAGAATGTGCAGGTTTGTTACTTAGGTACACACGTGCCATGGTGGTTTGCTGCATCCATCACCCCATCATCTACATTAGGTGTTTCTCCTAATGCTATCGCTCTCCTATCACTCCACCCCCTGATATCCCTTCCTAGACCCCCACCCCGCCTTCTAAATCACTTTCTTTGTTTGTGCCTGTAATGTCTATAGTGTGCTTAATGAGTTTGTAGTTTCATAGGAAAAAGACAATGGAAAGCATAAAAAGTAAAGAACCAGTTGTAGCATTCACACTTTTTGCAAATATACACTTGAGTCAATAAAGCAGATAGCTACAGTAATGTAATTATTTCAAGAACAAAAATTAAAATTATAAGAAGGATCACTAAAAAAATTTGCCTAGAGAAAATAGTTTGCTAAAACTGCGTAAAGACTACCTCTATGTAAATGTTCCTAAATAGAGAGGTTCCTATAAAGACACGTAAAGTTTGTGTTGAAGATGCAGATTCCCTAGCCCACCCTACAAAGGTTCCACTTCCAGAATTCCGGATAAGACCACTAAGCTAAATGGCGAATTCTGTCAATGAAAGAAATGCCCCAATGGTAGGAAAAATGTGTTGTCAGAAAATGCCAGCATTCTTCCTTCAGGTGATCAAGAGATAAGAGAGCATCACTTTCATAGGTGCCTATAGGGTCAATATTGTAGACAGATACCTGATCCAAAATAATAAACAGTAACTAATCTAATTTGACTTATTTGGGGAAATAGATTATTATCTCTGCTTCACACTGAAGACATCTAATTTTTTATTCTTATTATGCTGCAATTTATTAAAGACTATTGCCTTGACTGAAGAATATGTTTAAACATTTTGTGGAAGGCAAAGCTTTCATCCAGGAATGATAAGTGCAACAACTATAATTCTAAAGAAAAGGAAAATAGCAATTTAAGTTCAGGAACAATTGGAAGCAACCAGTAATGATTTACTGCTTTTGAAAATGTTCAGGCACTTAGTGGTCAGTGTTCCTTTTATACATTATGACCCGTGGGAATGATATCAGGATCTTCCATTCGGTTATTGAGTTACAGGTCACCCATCAGTGACCTATGGTCACAGTGCTAGGTATCAAAAGCATAATACATTCTTAGATAAGAGTGAAAGACCTGTTAAATCTAAGCTTAGGGGTGGAATTGTCAATGATATAGTCATACCTGTTAAACAGTGCAAGTTGACATTTCCCTGTATTCTTGGAAGAGGTTAGTTAAAGAAGGTTGTGCACAGTTCTTGACATTTTGTTATTACAGCATTACCTTTCACACCACTTGGTAGTCATAGAACATGTAAGAGCAGTTGTTCTGCATGGTCTTGTAAATTTCTTTTTCTTTTTTTTTTTTTTTTTGATTTGCTTTCTTTTTTATTTTAATTGTAATTAGTCCTAAGGTACATGTGCAGATCTTGCAGGATCTTTTAAACATCATTTGAACAAAGTGATAATCTGAAAAATCCAACAAGCAGTAGAACATGGAAACAATTTGGAGAAATTTATTAAAGTTAAATATATTTGTTTATTCAACAAATATGTGTTAAATACTTTATTTCCTTAGTCTGAAATAAGTAAAGAAGACACAGATGTAGCACAGTAAAGATAGTGACTCAGATATGTTGCCAGGCATAAAATGTCCAAAATACTATTATAATAAGGGTAAAGGCAGGACTCTGTGGAGAGACATGGAGTGTCCTTGACATACGAAAGTAGGAGACACTGTTTCTTGAATCTCCAAGAAAATTAAACAATGGTAATTGGTTAAATTCGAAGTGTGAAGGAATTTTGCACCGTGTTATGAAGTTTGAATTTCATTCTGAGAGCACTGGGGAGTCTTCGAATAGTTTACAAGAAAATGGTAATAAAATCAAGCTTGCATTTTAAATAAGAGATAGATGGTAAGGGACGAGAACCATGAGCATCACCAATTAGGAGATGAGAAACAAGAGTGATCTGAGCTCTGGTAGTGGTGGCAAAAGAAGTTAAGAAGTTAGTTAAGAAGTAAATGGGACTCAAAGGATATAGGAGGTAGTATTAACAGGCCTAGGTGATTGACTGGATGCACTAGGAGAAAGAAGGTCAAGGAAGGTGCTGAGGCTTCAAGCATAGAGAACTGTGAGTGGATGATTAGGAATGCCACTGAGATAGGAAGAACTAGAGAAGTGAGTTTGCAAAAGAGATAATTCTGCTTTTCCTTTAGAACATGTAGATTTGAAATATGTACAGCCATATACAGTAAATAAGTGGATACATTTGTTTGTATCTCAAAAAAGTGCAGAAAATAAGGACTTAGATGTCATTACTATATGAATATAATTATATTTCTTAAGAGCGAATGAGAATACTAATACATAATGAGAGAAGAATGGCCTAGGAAAAAACTGAAGGTTAAATCATTTAAGAAATCAATAAAAACAAGGAGTGTTTCTTGATGTTGATCATTTTATTTTCTTTGGTTTTAATAAACTAAATGTAAATAAATGCAAAAACTTTTAAAATAAATATTAAAGCTTACTTGTCCTACAAATTGCATTTTAATTACCTAATTTTCTTCTAAATTTGTTCATGGAAAATTAAATGAATGAAACTATAATTTTAGTATCTTTTGATATTCATAAATATTGTATTGTAGGGGTAAAATAATATTTGTAAACTTTGATTAAATCATTACATTTTATAAAAATATCAATTATACTAAATAATTTCAAATTTAATTGAAATATTACTGTAGATATTGACTAAACCAATATATTTTCTCACCAAAAAAAAGAAAAGAAAAAAGAAACAGCTTGAAATACTTGCCCTCCAAGTCCATCCGTGTCATTGCAAACGTCAGGATTTTATTATGTATTATGACTGCATAATATTTCACTGTGCAAAGATATCATTCTCTCTCCCTCTTCATCTATTTATGGACTCTTATGTTGATTCCATTATTTTTAAGAAATGGAAAAAAGTTGTTTTCTTTTCTTGGAAAGTTATTTAAAATCTTCAAGAGAGTGAAGCTTTTAAAATAAATCATAAGTGTGTTCCAAATTAAATGTTACTTCTTACTTTTAAGGTGTTTGGATTTTAAATGCACAAAAAGGAAAAAATATACAACTTCATTTTCAAGAATTTGACTTAGAAAATATTAATGATGTAGTTGAAATAAGAGATGGTGGAGAAGCGGATTCCTTGTTCTTAGGTAAGTTTGAAATATGAATACCATAATGGTTGTATAGCTCAAGATAGTTGTACTTAGGGAAAAAAAAAATATATATATATATATTTTTTTTTTGAGACAAGAGTCCTCTCTGTCACCCAAGCTGGAGTGCAGTAGCTCAATCTCTGCTCACTGCAACTTCCACCTCCCAGGTTCAATCAATTCTCCTCCCTCAGCCTCTTTAGTAGCTGGGATTACAGGCATGCGCCATCACACCTGGCTAATTTTTGTATTTCTAGTAGAGACAGGGTTTCACGATGTTGGCCAGGCTGGTCTCAAACTTCTGACCTTAGGTGACCCACCCGCCTCGGCCTCCCAAAGTGTTGGGATTATAGGCATGAGCCACCGCACCCAGCCAGAAAGAGCATTTCTAAATAAATGTGATCCCTCTTTTACAACTTGCAAAATGAAAATACAATAATAGAGTGACATGAGTTTATGTAGAGCTTACAATATAGGGCATATTTAAAACAGTGACAACATATATTTTTTTTGGCATTCTTCACAAAGCAAGACTAATTATTTTTACTTTTTAAATTCATTTTTAATTTTCATGGGTAAGTAGATGTATATATTTATGGGATATGTGAGATATTTTGATATAGGCCTACAATGCATAATAATCACATCAGTGTAAATAGGGTATCCAACACCTCAAGCATTTTTCCTGTCTTTGTATTACAATCCAATTATACTCGTTTAGTTATTTTTAAACGTGCATTAAGTTATTATTGACTGTGATCACCCCGTTGTGCTATCAAATACTAGATCATATTCATTCTGTCTAACTATATTTTGTATCCAGTGATCATCCTCACTCCCCCACCCTTCCCAGTACCCTTTCCAGCCTCTTATAACCAACATTCTACTCTCTACCTCCATGAGTTCAACTATTTTGGACTAATATTTTTGAGCCATCAGTTCTGCTAGACTGTATTAATTGACTACCACAAGCACTACACATTGGAGACTAGAAGCTAAGGATGCCCATTTTGTAGTTCTCTATGCATTATGTGTACATCAGATGTATTCTGTAGATCACAGAATACATGCTGACACACTAAAAAGCTATCAGTCAAACATAATGGCTAATACATTACTTAACTGCCACTAATTTTTAAGAAAAAAGATGTCTTTTGATGTCACACATTGAATAAAAATGCTCAAATGATTAATTTTGATGAATGAAATGATACAACTAAAAAGTGTTTTATCTAACGGTACTTTGAACTTGTATTCATCATTCGTTGTAAAATCTCATCTGATAGATATGCAATCAGGATACAATCACATGAACACTGCAACTAATCAATGAAGACTCCAGAGAAAATTTTCTAGAACAAATGAAGGGACAGTGTGGTTGGGAGGCTTCCCCAACCTTTTCATCAGTCAGTCCTTATATGGAATTCTGCAGCAAAATCTCACTAAGTTCTAGAGTGTGAGCTTGCTTGGGGAGGATTTTGGGAGCCACCCGTAGAGCAAATAATGAAAAATGTGGCTGGCAAGAGCTGAGGAATCTGAAATTTGTTTTTGTCTACACATATAAAAAATTTTAAACATTTTTCTCATTTTAGGTCAAATTATTTTTCTAATAAAAATTTCAGACTTCTTATCATCTAAAAAATGCATAAATTCACATGTTAATATTTTTTAAAAATCATTGAAAAGTAAATAAGAATTCCAGAAAGATCTCTGAGTTATAGTTTAAAATTTGTAGGCAGGAAGGTCTTTTGAAACAGAATCATTTGTAAGGCTTTCAATATGTAAAACTTTTTTTAATGAATGTATTTTTTAATTAACTGAAGTATAGTAAAGAATGTTTTATTGTTTATGAAATCCCCAAAGCCAAGGAATTTGGCAGAAAATGTTTAAAAGTCACCATGTAGTTTATGTAGTTTATGATTCAATACACAAGAAATACTGATTACGTTTGGTCAAAAAGTTAGTAAAAGTGACTATAAACTCCATTGCTTTATAGAGGTCTTTATAAGTAGTCAGTCATTTCCTTGGGATAACATGAACTTTGAATAGCAGTGGTACTAAGCCAGATATAAGTAATTCATCATTAAATTACAGAGCTAAAGAAACCGCAATATCAAAAAAATTAAAGAGAAGATAGCTTTGTTGAAGCAGTGTTCAAAATGTAAAAGAACGTGTGCATTCATTTACTGTGGCTGCTATATGAATGAGCCATGTTGCATGTAGCCTTACATCTGGCAGGTGGAACTGAGAACGGGGTGCATTTCCTTCTAGATCCAAAGGATCATCTCACTGATTATCTCATTTTCCTTTGGAACAGCTGTGTACACAGGGCCTGGTCCAGTAAAGGATGTGTTCTCTACCACCAATAGAATGACTGTGTTTCTCATCACTAACAATGTGTTGGCAAGAGGAGGGTTTAAAGCAAACTTCACTACGGGTTATCGCTTGGGGATTCCAGGTAAGAGCCCATAAATCACACATTGCATAGTAACTTTTGGAGCAAAACAGTAAAGGTATACAGAATTTCAAGGCCAAAATCATATTTTAATGCTTTCCTTCTGTGACACTCATTCTTCCTCATCTTAATGAAGATCATCTTTCTTCTTTTATATCTATATTACCACTACCTGAGTTTGTTCAAAGTAGGAAGCCACAGAAGTTTTTAGCAGACCTGCTTGCACTTCTCTGATGTGTAAAGAGTGTTGAATTTTGTGCACTGAAGACGGACATGTTAAATGTTAAAAGTAGAATACTTGACCCTCTAAGGAAGAAAGACTGTCATGTTTCCCATGTCAAGAACATTTTAAGAGAACAAAGAAGGAAACAGGCAAGAGAGCTGTTGGCATGCCAGCAACATTCAATCAAGTAACTAACATCATTAACTTTGAAGATAACCAGAGTAAAGCACTGCAGTGTAGAAATTTAATGCTATTTGCTGGCGTGCCCAACCCTCCGACCCTGGGTTTTTTTTATTATATCCGTAACATAATCAACAGGAGCAAACAAAATAGTGCCATGTTCGTCACGGATATATATATTCATATATCCAGTATATAAATGTTTGCATTCAACAATCTACAGAGCATTTTTTTATAACTTGCTACTCCACTTAGACTATGACCTGTCTGGTAGAACTGCCCCACAACTCAGTGGTTCTTTCCAGGTGCAAACATGTCAGAAAAACAGAATATATGCTACTTCCTACATCTCTCCTTCTCTTGCATAAAAATATTTGTGGTATTGATGTTTTTCACTCAAATATCTAGAGAAGAGGTAGAGTTGGATAGTTGATGTCCATCTGGCCTGTTGTCTAATACCAAATCCAGCTACTATTAGGTTATGTTTATCTTTGTTCCTCTACACACAATTCACCAGGACTTTTGATTCTCTCCCAGAAAGCTGTCCGCTTTAATCTTTATGACAAATAATTAAGTGGTCTACCCTCTAGCCCTGAAAATGAACCACAGTTGTTATTATCCATGCTACTTAGGTAGAAGTAAGTAGTAGCTCAATCAATTAATCTGGATTTTGTGACTGATTTTAGAAGCCAGTCTTTTTACTTACAAGCAACGGTGACATGGATCAATAAAAAATAATTAATTAGGAAATACTTTGAGATCTACGTAAAATTATAATTTATCTTAGAGTACATTAAAAAGAAGAAATATAGAAAATGGCATGATTTTGTTACGTAAAGAAGAAAATACATGGAGATGAAAATAGCAATAGATATGTATTTATGTGTGTGTGTGTCTGTGTGTGTGTATGTGTGTGTGTGTGTGTGTGTGTGTGTGTGTGTGTGTGTGTGGTGAGAATTTAACTTAGAAGAAAATTTGATCATTGCCTTGGAAAATATTAATCAAGATAATTTTGAAAATGTCATTTTGAATTGAATCACTGATTTTGTTTCTTGATGATTTTGTTGCTGCTGATTATACTATAACCATGTTTGTTTGCCAATTACTTTATCTGCTATTTCAGTTTCCTTCTCTTTGTGATGTACCTGTTATTTTAATTTAATTCAGCATTTGAGTTATAAAGTATAGATGGGTGATGGACCTAGATGAGGACATTTGGTAGCTAATGTTAGCACTTTTAAGATAAAACAGACTGGTTGTGTAATGTTTGAAAAAAGTTAAATCTCTCCTATTGTTATATAGAAAGTAAATTACTTTAATATCTAAAATTATGACCCTAATTTTTTAAATTATTATATAATTTTTGGCTCCTGTTAGAATAGTCTTTGCTCAGTACTGGCTCCACAAGTGACATTACAATAAAGTCTCCTCTCACGAAATTTGGAAAAAGATGGCCACCTTTAGCCAGAGCAATTTTCTTGAAACTGCCATAATCAGATCTTTCCAATTTGATTAGAGGCCTTTGTTAGTAGTGTGAACCACCTAGTTTTTTGGTCTGTTGCATAACTATACAAAACCTCTTGTGCAGAACACCCACATTTCCAAAAAAATTGATGAAGGAAACCATGATGAAGAGTGAAAAAACAATAAGTAAAGAGGATGGAAACATACGAGAACCTGCAATGGGCAGGAAAAAGAACCAAATCCAATTTGAAAACAATAAACGTTCCTGAAATTGAAAAAATAAAAGCAGATCAAAACTAATAGTGAAAGATACAATGAAATAAAAAATTATATGCTTTCCAAATCTGACTAAAATTACCTGAAAAATCATGAAGTCTCAATGCATTCAACAAAAAAAAATTAATAAGCAGGAATCAGTGTTATAACATTTTCTGTGTGAAGTTTTAAATCTCGAGGGAAATTTTTCTGAAAATTCCTAGTAGAATAAGTATAATTATTTTTGTAGATGTTGAAAATAAGATCAGCTTTATATTTCTCTCAGTTATGAACATTAAAACAATGAAGTGATATTTCTCATGTTTTAAGGAGAAAATGGCACAACTGAAACATATACAAGGGTCAATAACTTGTGTATTTAAATGCAGCAAAATTTAGTCTGGGCGAGGTGGCTCATGCATGTAATCTCAGCACTTTGGGAGGCTGGGGAGGATGGATCACGGGGTCAGGATTTCGAGACCAGCCTGGCCAATATGGTAAAACCCTGTCTCTACTAAAAATGCAAAAATTAGCTGGGCATGGTGACACTCGCCTGTAGTCCCAGCTACTCAGGAGGCTGAGGCAGAAGATTTGCTTGAACTTGAGAGGTTGAAGTTGCAGTTAGCCGAGATCGTACCACTGCACTCCAGCCGGAGCAACAGATTGAGGCTCCATCTGCAAATAAATAAATAAAAATACACAAATAAATGCAGTAAAATTATGTGCTCCCTTCTGCAAAATATCATAAAATAGAGCAAGTAAATCCCCAATACCTAGTACCTATTCTACTGGAGGCCATCCTAAATTTTTTTCAAGAAATCTGTCATGAAAATTTTTGAAAGAAATATTATACTTTTAAAGAAATTAAGATAAATAGCAAAATCTCAAGTAATTGAGATTTTATAAAATACTGTGCTCTAACAGATAAGGGATTAGATTTATTGATGTATCCAAAAATTGAAATAATTATAGGTGATTTGGTTTGGCTCTCTGTCCCCACCCAGATCTCACCTTGAATTGTAATAATCCCCATGTGTTGTGAAAGGGACTCAGTGGGAGGTCATTGAATCATGGGGGTGGGTTTTTCTTGCACTGTTCTCATAATAGTGAATAAGTCTCATGAGATCTGATGGTTTTATGAAAAGGAGTTCCCTTGCACATGCTCTCTCTTGCCTGCTACCGTATAAGATGTGCCTTTCTGCTCTTTCACCTTCTGACATGATTATGAGACTTCCTCAGCCATGTGGAACAGCGAGTGCATTAAATTTCTTTTTTTATATAAATTATTTAGTCTTGGGTATGTCTTTATTAGCAGCATGAGAACAGACTAACACAATAGGGCATTCCACCATCGGCAAAAGTGAATGCATCTTGAAATAAAATTTTATTTTATTTTATTTTATTTTATTTTATTTTGAGACGGAGTTTTGCTCTTGTTACCCAGGCTGGAGTGCAATGGCGCGATCTCGGCTCACCGCAACCTCCGCCTCCTGGGTTCAGGCAATTCTCCTGCCTCAGCCTCCTGAGTAGCTGGGATTACAGGCACGCGCCACCATGCCCAGCTAATTTTTTGTAGTTTTTTTTTTAGTAGAGACGGGGTTTCACCATGTTGACCAGGATGGTCTCGATCTCCTGACCTCGTGATCCACCCGCCTCGGCCTCCCAAAGTGCTGGGATTACAGGCTTGAGCCACCGCGCCCGGCCTTTGAAATAAAATTTTAAAGAAAAAGTAGATCTTTAAACCCTTGTTTTAAATTGAAAATGAGAAGGGAGTAAATACTTGAAAAGAGGCAAACTAGTTCTCAAAAGGAAGACAGAGACAAATCTTTTTCACAAAAAAGTTATAGTTACAGTTTGTTTTCTAAAGTTGTGTTTTATGGATTCATAATAATTGAACATATTTATGGACATATGTAATATTTTAATACAAGCATACAATTTATAATCATCCAATCTGGGAAACTGAAATATTCCTCACCTCAAACATTTATTATTTCTAATTGTTAGGAACATTCCAAATTGTCTTCCCTAGTTATTTTGAAATGTACCATAACTTATTAACTGTAGTCATTTCATTGTGTTACCAAACAGCAGATTTTATTCCTTCTATGTAACTCTATTTTGGTGCCCATCAAAACCCTTCTTTATTTTCCCTTTCCACTACCCTTCTCAGCCTCTGGTGACCACCATTGTATTTACTATCTTCATGAGATCAATTAATTCATCTCCCACATCTGAATGAGAACATGCTTCATTTGTCTTTCTGTGCCTGGCTATTTCATTAATCTAATGTCCTCCAGTTTCATCCACGTTGTTGCAAATGACGGATTTCATTATTTATTATGACCGCATAATATTCCAATGTGCAAAGATACCATTTTCTGTCTCTCTCTTCATCTGTTGATGGACTCTTAGGTTGATTCCATAAGTTGGCTATCAAGAATAGTATTACAATAAACATAGGTGAGCAGATAGCTCTTCGATATACTGATTTTCTCTGTTTTGGATAAATAACCAGCAGTGGGATTTCTGAATTATATGGTAGTTATATTTTTAGTTTTTATATTTTTTAGTTCTTTGAGAAACCTCGTACTGGTTTTCATAATGCCTGTACTAGTTTACATTTCTACCAATGGTGTACAAATGTTCCCCTTTCTCTGCAACCTTGCCAACATTTATTATTTGTCTCGAAATTTGGGGTAAATTATTTGTCTCAGATTCTTACAATGAAACACAACATCAACAATTTTGAAAAATATTACAAGCAGTTTTGATTCAAGATCAAACTCAAAAACAGAACACAATCTATTTCTCTCAACACAGAAGAGACACCAAGTTTATGGTGAATAGACTCTATATTTCTTTGGCCTATAGCTAGATTTCATTTACTACTTTTACATTAGCACGTAAGGTCTAAAGTTATTTTTAAGGAAAAACTCCCTTGCTTGAAGCTAGCATGGAGTCTTCCATGCCCATCACTGCATGATGAATACATGGAGAGTGTGGTTTCACATTTCTCCTAGACATAGGACAGATGTTGCTGGGAAGTGAGTAGTGGAATGACTGAGTTGTCGTCAGTACTGTCTGCTTCTGTGGAGGTTTTTTATGCCCAAATACTGAAAAGCAATTACAGAAACAGGGACTTGGCTGTGGAGGATAATCAAGGTGGTAAGGGAAAGTGAGGCTGGACACACATACTGGCACTCTACTTTGACGGTCATTTTAGAAAAAGGTACAAATAGGCATCAAAAATTGTTTTTGCTTCGTTTATCTTCTGAAGATATTTTAGGGACACCTTCCAAGGCATTCAGTTGAAATTTAACATAATTGTGTAGTGTATTTTTGTATCCTCTTTTCTTTAGACTGTGTTCCTAACATTTCCATTTCTGTTGTAATAAAGTATATGTAATATAGATTTGACAAGACCTGTCTCCTAAAAATGTCCCCTTATTGCTCTTTTCTGGTACTCAGCGTCTTAGCATGGAATTCAATAGTGCTTGTCAGGCAACTGTGGAAGTGGCAGCTGATTACATTTAGGGGTTTTGAGCCCTCCCCAATTTTGTGGCATGTGCCTTAGAGACCAATTTAGTTCCATTTTAAACCAAGCATATGTTGACTAAATGGGGCAGGGCTACTGGAGACTTCATAAAAAGGAGATGGGGAAATTCAATTCTTAGCAATATTTCCTTTTCTCTCTCTCACCATGAGCATAAAACTATCAGAAATAAGATTTCAGAGTCCAGAGAGAGTTAAACGGTTAATTAAAGATTGCTTAATGAAGCTGAACTATTGCATATTGCAAAGAATCAAAATCTAGTTTATGCATATAAAGAAAAATTTGAAAAAGCTTATTTACTCTTCTCACTGTTTAAAATTTCTGTTCAGTTCAGTGGCAATAGATCAATTCTCCCCATTCAGCACTTTTTCACCCAGTTCACTCAGCTTATAGAAACAAGATATTTTTTTCCTCCATTCATAGAATATAACCCTAACAGCTTCAGCTAGAGCACAAAAATGAATTACATTTTTCATATATTTATATGTTATTATTTAAATTTAATTCAGATGTTTGTCTGTTTCCATTCAACTCGTATGTGCTTTTCCAATTAAATTTTGCCTATATAAGTTAGTAAAAGGGTAAAATTATCAGGAAATTTATCTATGATTAAATTATTGTCACTGAGAACTCTAGTGTATGTCTATAATCCCAGCTACTCTGGAGGCTGAGACAGGAGAATTGCTTGACCTTAGGATGTGGAGGTTGCAGTGAGCTGAGATCACACCATTTTTTTTTACATGGTGATTTAATAAACTATGAAAAATGTAATAATTAAAAATAAAGAATGGTGACCAACATCTGTAAGTATATTAATATGTTTGATCATGGACAATTAGTAATTAGTGCTGTCAAATTTTTAAATAAAGTATAGTAAAATATATATTTAAGACAGAATATATGAATGCAAACACTTCTGTCCACATTTAAGACTTCCTCTTTCCTAAAGGAAAATTAATGCCAGAAAGATGAAATATATAGTCAAAGTATTAATGCTGTCTTTAGAATCTGTAATTATCTCTGTCCATTTGTTATCTCACTAATCTGGTTTAAAAATATGTTTGTGAAACAAATTGATAATTATATTTATAAGAACCTCCCTAATAGCATTATATTTTGAGATATGTAACCAACTTTTCTCATGGCATGAATGTTTGTAGAAACAACCAGCCACGGCTTTCTAAAAATATTTTCATAATGGGGTAACTTTGATTTGGGTTGAAAAAATACAGAATTCCCCAAAGTTTAAAGTGGAGTACACAAATAGCTGCAATTACTATTGTAAGATCCTAAGAGGAAAGGATTATGTCGTTTTCTTGTTTATTTGGTTATTTGTGGGGAGAAGCAGCACAAGTAGCACATGGATTAAGAACTTTATCTTTAAAAATATCAATGAAAGGCTGGACACAGTGGCTCAAGCCTTTAATCCCAGCGCTTTCGGAGGTCAAGGCAGGCAGATCACCTGAGGTCAAGACCAGGTTAACCAACATGAAGAAACCCCATCTCTACTAAAAATAAAAAATTAGCCAGGTGTGGTGTTACATGCCTGTAATCCCAGCTACTCTGGAGGCTGAGGCAGGAGAATTGCTTGAACCTGGGAGGCAGGGGTCACAGTGAGCCAAAATTGTACCATTGCACTCCAGCCTAGGCAATAAGAACAAAACTCCATCTCAAAAAAAAAATCAGTGAAAAAGATTTTTTTTACTGCTACTGTTTTTGTTGTTAAAAATATTATATATTGAGTATTCTCTGTACATATATAAATATTTGTACACTTCACTATTTTTTAAAATTTGTTGTCCTGACGCAGCTAAGACAAAAGTAGTATTTACTCCTATTGACAGTCAAAGAAACTGAGCTTCAGAAAGACTAATTTCCTTGCCCAAGGTCAAAGAAATATTAAAAGAAATGACTAAATTGCACCTCCAACCAAGGCCATATGACTTCAGGGCCTATGTCTTAACCACTATTCAGATTTAACTATGTAAATTGTATCTTCATAATTCATAAAATTGATTCTTTTTTCAAATCACTAGGATTACCATCAGCCAGTTATCTTAAATTTTAAACTTAATTTGAAATCATGGTTTTAAAAAGTGCTTTATATTACATCAACTCTATTATTAAGCTTCATACTTCTTTTGAAGCATATCGATCTTTTGACATACATTAATTTACTTTATGTTTAAAAAATATGTACTTATTCCCTGCTTTGTGCCAGGCATTTTGCCAAGCCCTGGTAGCAAAACATGCTTTATGGGTATTACAGCTAGCATATTGTATATTCAGTTTATAGAATGTCTGAGCTCAGTGACAATATAAGTAAAACAAAAGGTTAATTTCTCTCTATACTAATTCAAATCTCCTTTTTTGGCCCTAGATATTTCAGGCAGATCTCTACACTTTTTCAGTGACTTCCAGTGTTCAATCATTTTACCTGGTAATTTAAACTCACTTTTAAGTATTAGAATGAGCAGTCAAGTAAAATATCAGCATTTTATATTATGTGATTCAAAGCTTCTTATCCCTTAACTCAGGCACACATCTTGGCCTAATAACATAAGGCAGGGGAAGATGGAAATAATTGGTTTTGTTTTATATTCTACTTCCCTTTTTTCTCCATCTTCCCATAGTTCCAATTTTGGAAAGTAGGAAGATTTTTTTTTTTTAACCATTGTAGTTTTCATTTGGCAAATGCCAGCTTCTGGCCAAATGCTAGCTCTGTTGTGAAACAGACTTGTGAGCTCTTTGGAGCATTTTTTCCACCAGCCCTAGACTATTGTGCTGTAGACATGGGTGGTATAACTGCTAGATAATCTCTTATAACCCCACTCAGCTCCAAATCCCTAATCTCCAGATTCCATTCCTCCACTTTTTTGTGCTGGAGCCAACCTTCCCTGCCAAGCAGTTGTCATCTGGTCATCTTTCCAGTGATCACTTTACCAACTTTCTAACTTCTGATTTCATTTCATAGGAATTGATCGCTAATCTTTATTTACACAGCTATCTGCCCACAGACTTCAGAAAAATAACATCACTGTCTCTCATTAATTTTTTCACTGTACTTCAGTTTATCCTAGTATGTATCAAAAACTGGGTAGTGAAATCAATTTATTGGGTTTCACTACATAATAAATTTTATGCCTTGTTATGGGATAGAATGGGATGGGATGGGGTGGGATGGGATGGGATGGGATGGGATAGGATAGGAATGGAATTAATAGAACAGAGTAATTTTAATTTAGTTACACACACACACACACACACACACACACACACAGATTGGTGTGTATCCTAGAGTTATTACTTAAAATCTGTTTCATACTAAAGTCAGAGTTTAAAAAAATCTGAAAGCCCTAGCACTGGCACCATGAAAACCCTGGTCCTTGTGGATATGCAGTGTAATCAACTTCCAGCCACGGAGTGAGATGCTCACCTTGCTTCTTTCAAGCAACTCAACTAGGAATTGATTATCTCAGGGCACCCCACACTAGGTTTGCTGGAGGGTACCATCTTCCCCTTTGCCCCATAAAAGCACTCCCCCTCAAAAACTCTATTCAATATTTTTTTAGAAAAATACTCTTAATGTGCTTTTATTAAAAATTTGAAAATAGGTGATGGATATTGATGGTTACTGGACTAGTTTTGGTGTTTTTTTCAATAAGTATAGTATGGCTATACTGAGTACCTCCCTTTAAAGTATAAGAGTATTTATCAGTACTCTCAGATTTGAGTCTGAAACCTAGATTCTAAAACAAGAGGAATAATTTCTTTCAAGTGGCATTATGTTTGGTCAACATAAATTCAGAAAATCTCCATGGATATTTTTATAATTTGTTTCTGAAATCATTTTAATCTGAAATTGAGTCTCCTTGAAAGCAATGTAATAGTTATGTTATTATATTGACTAATAGTCACTAATAATTTTCAAAATACAAGCTTCCCTGTTTCTTATTTTTATCAAGTGCTTTTGCTTCCCCACATGATTGTTCACGTACCATGCAGGGGATAAGACGTTGAACCTCTCCACACCTGACAGCCATCGCCATTGTCAGGGAACCAAATTCCATGTGGCCCTCATGGAGTTCCTATCTCCTTCCAGCATGTAGCTACACCTCCTAAGCCATAATCAGAAAGCACTGGGAGAGGGAAGCAAACCCCTCTCTCCCTGTGATATGAGGGTTCTCCCAAGCAAAACTTTGAAAGACCAAACAATGTCAGGAAACAGCAGGAGCTACTTCCTCTAAATAAAGAATGTTTCCAGTAGGCCTCTTTTTGCACAACCCAAAACTCTGAAAACAACCACCAATGGCCTCCAGATATACCCAGTTCTTTCTTTGCCCAGTCTTTGCCTTTTCCTCTGTGTCTCCATGCGCCAAGCACATTCCCATGCCTCCAGCACTGCTTTACTTGTTTGTAGCTCTATCCCCAACTTCGTTTTATGTTACAGATCGTTACAGATATTGCAAAGTTTCAATTTCTTTGTGACAACTCTTTCCTGCCTGAGGCAAGCTTTCATTGAGCCCTCTGTTTCCAACCCAATTCAACTTTGATCCCACCAACAGACAACTTCGACATTTCTTTTTTACAAAGGTTTGGAGGTATCATTTGGATGGTGAGGCCAGGGGACCGCTCTGTGCTTACGTAGCAGCTCCGTGGTTGTTGCTTGTATGTCAGTTTAGTGTGGAGGAGTTTGTTTATTGAAGAGATACTAACAAAATTATGAGGGAGAGGTGAGTTGACAATCTCTCAGCCACCTCTTAGAAATTCCCTGAGTTTTGCTGCAAAACAGATGTCTGAGGTTTCATCCACACTTTTCTAAAGCTACATATACATCAGCTTGGAAACTATTTCTGAGGCATTCTGAACAACCAAGCAGATGGTGTTGCTCAGCATCAAAGCCGGCTCCACCTTGTGCTGTGGCAAAGGACTGATATTTAAAGGGGAGCAAATGGGATGTGTACTCCAGAATCAGCCATTTGAAATTTCTTTACCTATGCAACATTCTTCCCCCATAGAGCCATGCAAGGAAGACAGTTTTCAATGTGACAATGGAGAGTGTGTTCCACTGGTGAATCTCTGTGACGGTCGTCTGCACTGTGAGGATGGCTCAGATGAAGCAGATTGTGGTATGTCTTATTTTTATAAAAATACTTTTATGACATTAGCCTCTGCATTTGGATTCTACACTGTAAAAGAAATATTACGAATGTGTTTATTAGGACCTGTTTTGATGCTTTGAAATGAGAACATCTCATCTCTGAGATTATTTTAGCACCTCTGCCCCCATCTGGTTAGGATAAAAGTTAATATGCAGGCCTCAGTTTATTGTTTGTTTCCATTTTGCCACACTTAATAACTGGAATTATAGAGAAACCAATATTCATATAGGAAGCCTGGACTACCACAGGGACAATATTCCAAACCAAGCAGGCTAGCACCACTCATATTGGCTACTGTGTTCTCTTCATTGCCTACATTCAGCGGCACCTGCATGCTCACTTATAACTCACTTTCTCTCCCTGCCTTGCTGAGTTTTCAGTCCAGCTGCCCTTCCAGACTGCAATAACATTATGAATAATGGATACTTTTATTATGTCTTTTTATTTGCACTGTAGCTAAGTTTTAAAAAATCTGCAATAAGAGTTAGCTATAGTTGGCCAGACAAGGTGGCTCACACCTGTAATTCCATCACTTTGGGAGATCGAGGCAGGCAGATTTCCTGAGGTCAGCAGTTCGTGACCGGCCTGGCCAACATGGTGAAACCTTGTCTCTACCAAAAATACAAAATTAGCCGGGTGTGGTGGCGGGTGCCTGTAATCCCAACTACTCAGGAGACTGAGGCAGGAAAATTGAAAATCACTTGAACCTGGCAAGCGGAGGTTGCAGTGAGCTGAGATTGCACCATTGCACTTCAGCCTAGGCAACAAGAGCAAAACTCCGTCTCAAAAAAGAAAAAAGAAGAATTAGCTATAGTTTAGCCATGAGGAAACTATGGTTTGGAAATGGCAAGTTGCTACCAAAGGTCGCACATCTAGAACCTAAGTTTGTATAATTCTATTGTCACTGCTGTTAACTCTTGTCATAATAGAAAAAAGTGTAAACAGTGTAGCATTATTTTATAAAATTACAACATACTGTTTGTAGGTAAGACTACAGTTGCTGATGTTTTCCTCCTTTGATGAACTCGCTTAGCTTGGTCCAGTCCCTACCTGGCCACTAATGGCCTTAACATTCTGTTCAAAACGGTTATAAAGTGATGAGTAAGGTGATAGAAATCAAAGTACAAAGAAAATAATTTTGGAGGGGTAGGAAGGGAATTCCTAAAGTAGTTCCTAAACTTGAGTTTCCTACTTTCAGAAACTAAGTTTATAAGATATACTCTTCACATATAACTTTATTTGCTGTATAGATTTATAATAAACTTGCATATCTCTGCTTTTTCCATTTTTATAGTTATATAAAAGAGCAAAATTGTCTACTAAATTTATATTTTTCAAATTAGACCTTCCATCATGCTCTTAGGAAAAACAACAATCAATCTCTAAACTTAAAATGTTAAGGACATTACACATTTAGTTTAGAGGACATAATTTACTCTTATCAATTTAGGTCAAAATGGCCACCTGTATAATCTAATATCTTTAATGCATCTCTTTTTGTTAGTTTTTCTAAAAAATTTGCTGTAAATTTGAAAATTTTAATTCTATATATTTATGAGGTATGTGATATTATGTATAATGTATTTATATAGATTGCACATAGAATGTATATATATAAAGGTATGTATATATGTGTGTGTGTGTGTGTGTATATATATATATATATATATATATATATATAGAGAGAGAGAGAGAGAGAGAGAACAAGGAATGATTCAATCATGCAAATTAACCTATCCATCACCTTAAATACTTATCATTTTTCGTGATGGGAAAATTTGAAATTTCACAATTTTACAAAATTTTGAAATATACAACACTGTGAGTATTACCTATAATCACAGGGCTGAGTGAGATATCTCAAAAAATTACTCCTCCTGTCTAACAGAAGCTCTGTACTCTTTGAACATTTGACCAATGTCTTCCCATTCTCCCCACCCTTCAGTCTCTGGTAACCACCATTATACTCTCCGTTTCTTTAGTGCGTTTTTTCAATGGCACAATGAACAACAATGGTTTAGTGCGGTTCCGAGTCCAGAGCATGTGGCATACAGCTTGTGCTGAGAACTGGACCACCCAGATTTCAAATGATGTTTGTCAGCTGCTGGGCCTAGGGTAAGTAATTCTACTGGGTTCTCTTTTAAGAGATTCTCAAACTTTTTTATTACTATCAAATTAGGTTTAGTAAGAACTTTAAAATTTATAAAAGTTATGAATTTAGAAAATACACATTGGAAAAAGGGAGAAAATAAAAATCTTGATTAACCTCATCTTCAAATAATAACCAATGCTAATAACCTTTGTATTAATAGTATATACATGTAAGTAAACATTATATAAAATATAATATGCTCTGTTATGCAAAGTACTTATATGTAAGCATTTCTCATGTTTTTATAATTTTTAGGTGATTATTCTTAAGAAAATGAATTATTTCATTTTATGCTATGTCATAATATATATAAATAATCCCAAGGGTACTACAGAGAATATGCTTTTGCTATATCTTTGCAACACATTTACAATAGCTTTTTTGAAAAATCTATAGAGGTACTATTGTAATGGGAGAGGTTATACAAAAGTTGTAAAATATTTTAAAAATTAAAATTTTTCCATAACCTCTCCTCCTGCAATAGTACTTCTATAAAGTTTATATTATAGAAGGATAAAGGAGGATATTCTCAGGAAGGATGATGCAAGTAAAAATACCAATTAATAACTCATTAAAAATGTGTTATACCTCCCAGTCTAATGCCATAATAGATTTCATCAAATATGTAATTTTACCATATTCGTTTTTTACCTTCCCACCAAGTCTTAAGACTACTTAGGTAGAAAATGCAAGTAATGAGAAGTAATAACATACTTACTTTGCATTTTACAACCTGTCAACTTTAACTCGCCATTCTGATCCTTAAGCATATATGATTTTGAAGATTAGTGATTACCAACCATGTTGGCTCACATGCGGTTATCCTTATAACTTATAACACCATCTCATTTAAAGTTTGTTAGTCATATTAAACTATGAGGTGTATAAAGGGAAGAACCATGTCTATTTTATATATTATTGCAATGCTAAAATCTAGATTATTATTTGTCTTTAAAAATCAGTGCCAAATAAACAGTAAATTATAAATGTACTCTATGTACATGTAAATATAGACACACCTATCTCTAAAAACATATGCCAGAAGTATCTAATTATAAAACATATGCTTTTCTCTTAGATTGATTCCAGATGTTGGCTATTGTGAATAGTGCTGCAGTAAACATGGGAGGGCAAATAATCTCTTTGATACACTGATTTCCTTTCTTTTGAATATATGCCCAGCAGTAAAACTGCTGGATTATATGGTAGTTCTATTTTTAGTTTTCTAAGGAACCTCCATAATGTTCTGAATAGTGTACCTAATTTATATTTTCCCTAACAGTCTAATGGGAGTTCTTCTTCTTCCACATCTTCAACAGCATCTCTTACAGCCGCACTCTTGATAAAAGCTATTTTAATAGGGGTGAGAGATATCTCATTGTGGTTTTGATTTGCATTTCTCTAGTAATTAGTGATGTTGAGCATTTTTTCATATTCTCTTGGCTATTTTTATGTCTGGTTTTGAGAAATGTCTATTTAAATAAGTTACCCACTTCTAAAATCAGAATATGTTCTTTTATTTCTTGTCAATATGTTTGAGCTCTTTACACATTTTGATTGTTAAGTGCTTGTCAGATGGATAGTTTGCAGATATTTTCTCCCATTCTGTGGATTGTCTCTTCACTTTGTTGGTTGTTCCCTTTGCTGTGTAGAAGCTTTCTAGCTTGATGTGATCCCATTTATCCATTTTGGCTTTGGTAACCTGTACTTCTATGGGCTCACTCAAGCAATCTTTGTCCAGATCAATGTCCTGGAGTGTTTCCCCCAATGTTTTATCCTAGTGGTTTCTACATTTTAGGTCTTAGGTTTAACTCTTTAGTTCATTTTGATATGATTTTTCTTTATGGTGAGAGTTAGGGGTTTAGTTTCAAACTTCATATAGTTATCCAGCTTTCCCAGCATCATTTACTGAAGAGCTTGTTCTTTCCCCAGTAAGTGTTTTTGTGTCTTTATATAAACAGAATCAGTTGGCTGTAAACACATAGATGTATTTCAGCGTTCTCTATTCTGCTCTCTATTTTGTTCCCTTGGTCTAATGTCCATTTTTATGCCGGTTATCTTAGTTACTATAGTTTTGTAGGATATTTTGAAACCTGGTAGTGTGAAGCTTCCAGTTTTGTTCTTTTTGCTCAGGATTGCTTTGGCTATTTGGTGTGTTTTGTGGTTCCATACAAATTTTAGGATTTTTTTTTTCTATTTTTGTGAAGAATATCTTTGGCGTTTTGGTAGGGACTGCATTAAGTCTGATAGGGATTGAGTAGCCTTGCCATTTTAACAATATTAATTCTTCCAATCCATGAGTATAGGATGTTTTTTCATTTGTTTGTGTCCTCGTCAATTTCTTTCATCAGCGTTCTACAGTTTTCGTTAAAGAGGTCTTTCACCTCCTTAGATAAATTTATTTCTAGGTGTTTAATTTTTTTGTGTCTGTTGTAAATGAGATTACTTTCTTGATTTCTTTTTCAGTGAGTTGGTTGTGGAGGTATAGAAACTGTATTGATTTGGTTTTATTCATTTTGTGTCCCAAAACTTTACTAAATTCAATTATCAATTCCCTTTTGTGGTGGAGTCTTTAGGTTTTTCTATAGATAAGGTCATGTCATCTATAAACAGGGACAATTTGACTTCCTTCTTTCCCACTAGGATGCCCTTTATTTATCTTTATTCAAATTGCTTTATTCTATTGCTTTTTCTTACTCTTATGTTGAGTAAGAGTGGTGAGAGTGGGTATCCTTGTCTTATTACAGTTCTTAGAGAAAAGCTTTCAGCTTTTCTTGTTAAATATAATGTTAACTATGGCTTTGTCATATATAATCTTTATTGTGTTGAGGTACATTCCTTCTATACCTAACTTAGCTTCTTTCAGTTGGACTGAGAGCTTCCAGTTCCTTTTATATTCCCAAATGCTGTCCATTTAGAATGAAAATGTCCCAGCTCCAAGCCTCATCCAAGTGGTGTCAGCCTCATCAGGAAGGCAATTCCTATCAAGGGCAAGAGAGGAAATAAATTTTATTATTCATTATGTAAATAATCAGTTTGGTTTATGCGTATTAGTCAGAATCTTCTGTCCTTTAAATGTGTTTGTATTTGTGTAAGTAATTCTTTTTATTCTACATTTTAAACCTTAACAAAAACTCTTTCAACATAGGGAGGTTTCAGACATAAAGTCTTGGAAGAGGGTGAGTTGTAGGAGAAACAACATTTTTTGATAGAGTCAACAAAACCCAGAAACTAACAATTGTTTATTCTCATTTCAAGCACAGAACTGGGTAAGTGGCATTCATTCCAAGTTCCTACTTTAAACACTAATTTTAGTTCAATAGTGAATTCAAAGAGGTGAGGTCCCAGGAAGCTGTTAACTTCAATTGCTGGGGAGCTGCCATATAGATTCGGGAACTTAGTTTCTAAAGATTAAGCTAAGGAGATTGAGAACTTGACCTTGCTTCCACAATTGATGCACCAGTGTGCCCCGGATGACCGGGCTTTCCTTGCCCAGGAGATTTGTGTCTCAATTCACCACCTTTTGAAGATCACCATGTGATTATAAAAAGATCACCATGTGATTATAAAAAGTGGAGTTCTTTCCATTGTGGTTCGTGAATTTTAACTACATTGTTTCCTGGAGGATATATTGGGTTAAGATGAGTTATTCACAAAGGTCAAAACAATCAACATTTTACTTTGACAGAAGTTTTTTTTTTCAATGAATTTGAATGAAATATGTTAGTTAGGTCATAGCAAAATGCTGATTCCTACATTTACAGTCCTTCCAATGCATTGGAAGGGAACATATGTCTTTATTACATTTTAACAGTATATAATGTAAATGTGTTATTATTAATCCTGGATCAGAAATCTAAGCACTAGTGATGATATTGTGTCTTTTCCATGAATAAATAAGACACAGATTTACATGCTTATGTGGTGATGATAGACATATAAACAGATAATTACAATATAATGTGATAAATTCAATATGCTGTAGCAGAACTTAATTCAATGAGGGGATGTCAAGGAAAGCTTTCTAGACAATGGCCCGAGCTGAGTGGATAACAGCCAATTTCACACAGCTCTGTTCTATTTACTTACCTGGTTTTCCCCAGCCAGATTTCACTCTCTAGTTCACTGATCCCATTTCCCATGAATCATAGTCCTTCTAACCAGATACAGGGACAAATAACCCGATTTTTTAGTGTGTGTAACAAAAGTAGTACATCCCAATGCCTTAGATACAGTATTTTTTATGAAGATCACGTGCTTGCTTTCTTCAGAAATGAGTCAGCTAATTGCTGCAAAGACTTTAGTCTTTAAGCCTGTGCTTATTAAATAGTCTCCCTAGTGCTCTAGTAATTGAAAGAAAGTTATATCCTTAATGAGAATTTGTCTAGACTGGTGCATGGGAACTGAAGGAAAACTTAGTGAGTTTAAAATGATGTGTGTTTGCTGCAGTAGAAAGTAATTTAGGAGTCAATTTATTAAAAAACCACTGTAGTCTCTCAAGATTATTTATGCAGATAGGGCACAAAATGCAATTCCCTTCAGATTCTAGTAAATCATATGAGGCCTATTTCATTAGCCTTTCCTTTTTAATATTAAACATTTTCATTTCCTACCATTTATTGCATGCATAATAAATGTAAATAAAAAGTACCTTGAATAACATTTTCATGTCTTTATCAAAGTATGAAAGAAAACATTTTATATTGATGCAACAATAAAGGTGAAAAAAACCTACGGTAGTGGGTTTTTTTAATGATATTTCCTGGCAAAAAGCATTTCCCTGTTACTAACCCAATATATAAATGATATAGCTGATTTACCCTGTTGTATCATTAAACTCCAGAAAAAAACCATCATTTCTGTAAAACTTTACAGAATTTAGGAAATACTGATACATCAAAAGTGGAGTTAGTTTTTTGTGTTCTACTAAGGTGGCCTATGAGGACTTGGCATTAATTTTTAAATCTCATATTAGTCCTGTGCAAGATAACTTCTACATATTAGAGACATCAAGTTGAGCCTTACATTCTCATATGCTAATAAGAAGTGGAATTATCCAAGGTTCTTCCTTTGCAGAGGTGTTTTGAAAATATTGTGGGGAGAGATTAAAATATTTTTCAATAAGCCTTTCAAAAACATAGAACATAATTATTTAAATTCTTATGTAATCACTGCAATGAGTTTGTTTGCACAACTTAGCACTGAGCTCCAAAACACTGGAAATATAACCTATGTTTTATCCAAGTTAAGAAGTTGGTAGACACATAGTGCTTCTGCCCTTGTTCATATTTTCTGTCAGTGTCACAAAATTTCTAAGTATGTAGGGAAAGCCTTGACTTATTACAACCCAGGACACAAACAACAACACAGATATGGGAACAGTAACAAAAAATAACATAACCTTTGGCTTTAGGTTTTTTTTTTAATTTGCTAACTTTACACAACAAATAAATAATATTTTACATTTAAAAAAATTTTTATTTGCGACTTCAGCACTGAAGGCACTTTTATTTTATTCTTAGCTATGTTATCATGGTGGGGTAAGTGAAAAAAACTTTGGGCAAGATGGTGGAAAAAATTGTATCTTAATTTGGTTTAATTGATTTAACTACAAAGTCCATCATTTACTTGAAGCTCAAATTGTACAAATAGAGGGAGAAACATTCCGTGTTCATGCTTAGGAAGAATCAATATCATGAAAATGGCCATACTGCCCAAAGTAATTTACAGATTCAACGCTATCCCCATCAAGCTACCAATGACCTTCTTCACAGAACTGGAAAAAAATGCCTTAAACTTCGTATGGAACCAAAAGAGAGCCCACATAGCCAAGTCAATTCTAAGCAAAAAGAACAAAGCAGGAGGCATCACACTACTGAACTTTAAACTATACTACAAGGCTACAGTAATCAAAACAACATGATACTGGTACCAAAACAGAAATATAGACCAATGAAACAGAACAGAGGCCTTGGAGGCAACACAACATATCTACAACCATCCGATCTTTGACAAACCTGACAAAAAGAAGCAATGGGGAAAGGATTCCCTATTTAATAAATGGTGTTGGGAAAACTGGCTAGCCATGTGCAGAAAGCAGAAACTGGATGCCTTCCTGACGCCTTACACTAAAATTAACTCCAGATGGATTAAAGACTTAAACATAAGACCTAACACCATAAAAACCCTAGAAGAAAATCTAGGCAAAACCATTCAAGACATAGGCATAGGCAAGGACTTCATGACCAAAACACCAAAATCATTGGCAACAAAAGCCAAAATAGACAAATGGGACCTAATCAAACTCCACAGCTTCTGCACAGCAGAAGAAACAGTCAGTAGAGTGAATCGGCAACCACAGAATGGGAAAAAAATTTTGCAGTTTACCCATCTGACAAAGGGCTGATTTCCAGAATCTACAAAGAACTGAAACAGATTTACAAGAAAAAAACAAGCCCATTCAAAAGTGGGCAAAGGATATGAACAGACACTTTACAAAAGAAGACATACATGAGGCCAACAAACATATGAACAAATGCTCATCATCACTGGTCATCAGAGAAATGCAAATCAAAACTACATTGATTGCATCTCACACCAGTTAGAATGGCAATCATTAAAAAGTCAGGAGACAACAGATGCTGGAGAGGATGTGGAGAAATAGGAACACTTTTACACTGTTGGTGGGAGTGTAAACTAGTTCAACCATTGTGGAAGACAGTGTGGCGATTCCTCAAGGACCTAGAAATAGAAATTCCATTTGACCCAGAATCCCAATACTGGGTATATATCCAAAGGATTATAAATCATTCTACTATAAGGACACATGCACACAAATGTTCATTGCAGCACAGTTTACAATAGCAAAGACCTGGAACCAACCCAAATGCCCATCAATGATAGACTGGATAGGGAAAATGTGGCACATATACACCATGAAATATTACACAGCCATCAAAAACGATGAGTTCATGTCCTTTGTGGTGACATGGATGAACCTGGAAGCCATCATTCTCAGCAAACTAACACAGGAGCAGAAAATCAAACACTGCATGTTCTCACTCATAGGCGGGTGTTGAGCAATGAGAACACATGGACACAGGGAGGGAAGCACTACATATTGGGGTCTGTTGGAGGCAAATAGTGGAGGGACAGCAGGGAGTGGGGAGTTGGGGGGGATGGCATGGGGAGAAATGCCAGATATGGGTGAGGGGGAGGAAGGCAGCAAATAACACTGCCACGCGTATACCTATGCAACAATCTTGCATGTTCTTCACATGTACCCCAAAACCTAAAATGCAATAAAATAAAATAAAATAAAATAAACAAAAAAAAATAAAATTAGAAACACACTAATTCAAAACAATTAAACAGCATATCATTAATAGCAAATTGTTTAACATTAATACTTAATAGATTTACTATCTAACAGGGTGGAGGAAAGCACAGTGATAAAATTATGTCTTCTCTGGGCAAAGGAGTGACAGTAGGTGTACCACTCACTTGCAATACAGCAGCTACATCAGCTCTTGAAGGTACAGCCTGGTCATATGTAAGAATCACCTGGTCTCAGCCTCCGACCCTTAGATTTAGAATGGCCTAGGTCAGTAGATCTCAATGTGTTGTTATAGGACCAAACTCCATCCCAGGATGGAGTCACCTGGGATACATTTATAGAAATTCAAATCCTGGAATCCTACCTCAGGCCTACTGAACCCAAAAGTCTAGAGTAAGGCCAGGCAATCTGGGCTTTAGTAAGTCTGTCAAGTGATTCAGATGCATTCAGAGTTGAGAACCACCACCAAGGGTAAGTGCTCTCAACCTTTCTTTGTATGTCAAAGGGACTTTTGTCAGTCTGGAGAAAATTAGTTTGGAGAATCTTCTTTGTTTTTCACTCCTACTTTGGCTTATGCTTTTTTTTTTTTTTTTTTTTTTTTTTTTTTTTTTTTTTTTTTTTTTTTTCTTTTTAAATTTATTTATTATACTTTAAGTTCTGGGGTATGTATGCAGAAAGTGCAGGTTTGTTACATAGGTACACTCGTGTCATGGTGGTTTCCTGCATACATCACCCCATCATCTACATTAGGTGTTTCACCTAATGCTATCCCTCCCCTATCTCCCACCCCCTGCTATCCCTCCCCTATCCCCCGACCCCTAAACAGGCCCTGCTGTATTATGTTCCCTCCCTTTGTTCTCCTTGTTCAACACCTACTTATGAGTGAGAACATGCTGTTTGGTTTTCTGTTCTTGTGTCAGTTTGCTGAGAATGATGGTTTCCAGCTTCATCCATATTCCTGCAAAGGACATGAACTCATCCTTTTTTATGGCTACATAGTATCCCATGGTGTATATGTGCCACATTTTCTTTATCTGGTCTATCATTGATGGGCATTTGGGTTGGTTCCAAGTCTTTGCTATTGTGAACAGTGCCACAATAAACATACATGTATATGTGTCTTTATATTAGAATGATTTATGAACTTTTGGGCATATACCCAGTAATGGGATTGCTGGGTCAAATGGTATTTCTATTTCTAGATCCTTGAGGAATTGCCACACTGTCTTCCACAATGGTTGCACTAATTTACACTCCCACCAACAGTGTAAAAGCATTCCTACACAACAGTAAAAGTCTCCACATCCTCTCTGGCATCTGCTGTCTCCTGACTTTTTAATGATTGCCATTCTAACTGGTGTGAGATGGTATCTCAATGTGGTTTTGATTTGCATTTCTCTAATGACCAGTGATGATGATCTTTTTTTCATATGTTTGTTGGCTGCATTAATGTCTTCTTTTGAAGTGTCTGTTCATTTCCTTTGCCCACTTTTTTATGGGGTTGTTTGTTTTTTTCTTGTAAATCTGTTTAAGTTCTTTGCAGATTCTGGATATTAGCCCTTTGTCAGATGGGTAGATTGCAAAAATGTTTTCTAATTCTGTTGGTTGCGGGTTCACACTAATGATAGTTTATTTTGCTGTGCAGAAGCTCTTAAGATTAATTAGATCCCTTTTATCTATTTTGGCTTTTGTTGCCATTGTTTTGGTGTTTTAATTATGAAGTCCTTGCCCATGTCTATATCCTGAATGATATTGCCTCAGTTTCCTACTAGGGTTTTTATGGTGTTAATTCTTATGTTTAAATCTTTAATCCATCTGGAGTTAATTTTTGTATAAGGCATATGGAAGGGATCAGTTTCAGCTTTCTGCATATAGCCAGCCAGTTTTTCCAACACCATTTATTAAATAGGGAATCCTTTTCTCATTGCTTGTTTTTGTCAGGTTTGTCAAAGATCAGATGGTTGCAGATGTGTGGCATTATTTCTGAGACCTCTGTTCTGTTCCATTGGTCTATATTTCTGTTTTGGTACCAGTACCATGCTGTTTTAATTACTGTAGCCTTGTAGTATAGTTTGAAGTCAGGTAGCGTGATGCCTCCAGCTTTGTTTTTTTGTTTTTTGTTTTGTTTGCTTAGGATTGTCATGGCTATGCAGGCTCTTTTTTGGTTCCACATAAATTTAAGGTAGTTTTTTCCAATTCTATGAAGAAAGTCAATGGTAGCTTGATGGGGGTAGCATTGAATCTATAAATTACTTTGGGCAATATGGCTTATACTTTTTAATATGTATTTTGTCACCCAAGTGAGACTTCATTGCCAGGAAATTTGTAAGAATGTAATTACAAACACAAAAGAATAAAACATCTCTTTTATGTTTTGACACAATTATAAATCATCTACCAAATATCTTCTGCAATGTATAGATATTTAGTTTGTTACATAAAACACTGACAACCTATCAGTTTTATATTTTTAAGTACATAAATAAAACACACAGAACTACAAAAGAAATTTATTACATGAAAATAATTATCAAAAATTTTTAAATCCATGGAAATATGTATTTATTAACATATTTAATAAGATATACTAGTGGCTGTGATGACCACTGTATTATCAAAGGTGAACATAAATGATATTTTATATGTATCTAGCAATGGCAATATGATATGAATATATCTGCAGTTTGTTTTGGTGACCATATTATAGATGTTGCTAGTAATTTTGTCATTACTCACCTTCATTTGTATCAGAAGAAGAGATTAAAGTTAGTAAAAATAAAGACATAATTATTTATTTTTCAACTACAAACCTTCTACATGTTATCATGAACTACAAGTCATTCCAAAGAGGTGAAGGACCTTGGCTGGAGTGAGACCCAGAGGTCTCATTCTCTCAAAACCAAAGGCCCTTCTGCCAGAGTAGTCTTCCCATTTCAAAGACACACATGAGCTTTCATATACTCGTTTCAGTAGAAAACAATATAGAACTTATACAACGGGTCCCCAAACTTTGACAGTTTGATTTTACCTGGTAATAAAAACAAAACACACACACACACACACACACACACACACACACACACACAAACGCACTAAACAACTTTTTTCTACTATACCAGGTTTAAAAACCCTATTCAGAATTATCTCTGACTTAATTCAGGACATTTCTTAGCTTGTCATTCTGTCTCTAGCATACTGTAACTTCGTTAGAACCACCCTCTACCCCCATGACCCCTGCATAGATGAAATTAAGTGGAGAAATTTTAAAACCTGTATCAGAAATGTGAAAAGGACATCATCAACAGAGTGAAAAATATCCATAGCGAGGTTTTCACCACCCAGAGACTGGTATTATTTCTCACTTGGGAAAACATTATCCCTTCTTTCTCCTACTAAGTATTTGAAAACATTTTATTGGGAATCAAGAGAGTTTTATGAAATGTCATTTCTTTGCACAATCACCATTTGGGGAGAATCTTCTTTGTCTTTCACTCCTATTTGGCTTACACTTTTTAATATGTATTTGTCAACCAAAGAGACTTTGTTGTCAGGAAATTACTAAGAATATAATTACACGCACAAAAGAGGGAGAACGTCTCTTTTATGTTTTGGCACAACTACAAATCATCTACCAAAAATTTTCTGTAATGTGTAGGTATTTAATTTGTTATATAAAAACAAGGGAGGCCGGGCGCGGTGCTCAAGCCTGTAATCCCAGCACTTTGGGTGGCTGAGGCGGGTGGTTCACAAGGTCAAGAGATCGAGACCATCCTGGTCAACATGGTGAAACCCCGTCTCTACTAAAAATACAAAAACATTAGCTGGGCATGGTGGTG
>NW_016107322.1:3778371-3840605 GCF_001604975.1 Cebus imitator
AAAAAAAAAAAAAAAAAAAAAAACAAGGGAGTATGTTTTCCCCCAAGGCACCAACTCTTGAGGGTTGAAGTCAGAAAATCTAAAATTAATTAAACTTACCTGTTTGCTAAGAGCTATCACGGGGCTAGGTGTGTGCTAGGTGTATTGCTATAAATTCAATACATGGTTGAGCAATTGTAGTTGAAATGTGTCCAGTTTGGAAATGGTGTTAACCTACCTGCCCACATGCCTTCACTCTCCTAGTGGGATGATTTGCCATCAAATCTCTTCTATCCACCAAGCCCCTGCCTATACAAATGGTCTCCCCACCTTCTGTCCTGCTAAATCAATCCTCTTCTTTCCCTCCAATCTGAAAAGAAAAGACTATCCTTCTCCAGAAGCCTTTTTAGGCTAATCCCACTGGGCTCTATTCATTACTTAAGCCTTTTGGGATGTTAAATGAGCTACAGTGCCTAGCTGCAGGATTTGCAGCATGCATTATTATTCTTTTTAGCTTCAGTGTGTCCAAAGGCTTTAAAACATCCCTGCCTAAGCTCCTGCTTCAGGGAAGAATTCTTATCACAGCAAATACAGCCTGAGAAGCAAGACAAAAGGGAAGAAACCTAGGCAGGGCCTAAGAAGAGAGGTAGAAGCTTTAATACCATGCAGATATCCTTGAGATATCCTTTTTTCTTTCCCTAGAATTCAACTGAGTATATTTTTATACTCCATCTATGACTTCAAAAATAATAATGATTGCATCTATATGCTTCTTTTCTCACATGGAACAAAGTTTTCCTAAAGTAAGGAAAGCCTTTGAGATTATTTAACCCATAAAAATGGCAATAAAAGTGTAGAAATAGGTTTCCAGGAGGCATCAGTATGTCGACAAGGTAGTGCTATATGGTGTTTCTATGTGATTCTAAACTTCTGATTTCAGACAGCCATGTGAACGTGTAATGAAGTTATCTAAATCTGCAAATCTAGAATATTGTTAAGATTTAGAAAATGTACACTCTAGTTTTAATCTTCATAGAGTACCTCTCTAAAAATCAACAATGAATTTCCTTGCAAGAAAAGGAAACTGCGGCAGTAAGAGCCTCAGGTGCATGCTTCAGTTATAGAACTTAATATAATGATTCTCTCCTAATTCAATTTTTAGTAGTTCTGAGATTTTTGTCTTTTAAAAGTAAATGGTGACTTAACATAGGGTAGTTCATCTTTCATTTTATCAAGAAGATATTTAATGTATATTTGTTGCCTCATCATTTTTTAAAATAAGGAATAGTTTATTGTAAGCTTCTCCTGCTTTTTAATCTGTTTACTGTAAATACAAACAAATAAATTGAGTTTTGTCAGTAAAAGAATGAGTTTGACTTGGCAGGATTTGAAATGCAGGTGGTCCCTTACAAATCCCAAATTTAACATGTAGGATTGACATCTGGGTAACTGTTTGTATGAATCAATAGCCCTAACTATACTCTCATGTTGCTGGTAACAATATTAAGTACAAAAATATAATTATGTGAGAATTTTGTAACTATTTTTGAAGGAGTATTTTCTTCACCTACTCTAAATAACCCAAAACGATATATTTATATTTGTTTTCTTGTTTTAAATTTGAGACAAAAAATGTTGAAAAGATCGTCTCAGAATATAAGATCACACATCTTTTATCCTTGTGTGTATATATCTCTCCATTTTTCTCTGCTGGATGGTGAAAGTGCCACCATGGAGCAGCATTTGAGAATCTCAGGGTAGAACAGTTGGCATTTACTGAATACCCATTATTCTTAAAGATTTGCTTCTGTCCTTTTTTCTTCTAGAATAGGGGTATGTTTTTTTAAAAAAATCACTGTCAGTCCTATCTGAGTGCATTCCAGAAGTAGATGTGTAATATATAGGCTAGCTTAAAAATTATTTACAAATAATGTTTAAATATTTGTTCAATTTACATTTTTTCCAGACTTTAGTATGAATTTCCAGAGAAATTAATGTATCTGGCCTGGTGCAGTGGCTCATGCCTGTAATTCCAGCACTTTGGGAGGTTGAGGTGGGTGGATTACCTCAGATCAGGAGTTCACGACTAGCCTGACCAGCATAGTGAAACCCCATCTCTAATAAAAATACAAAAAAAATTAACTGGATGTGGTGGCACATGCGTGAGGCCCCAGCTGAGTCAGGAGAATAACTTGAACCCGGGAGGCAGAGGTTACAGTGAGCCAAGATTGTGCCACTGCACTGCAGCCTGGGTGACAGAGTGAGACTCAGTCTCAAAATAAAGAAAAAGAAAGAAGAAAGAAAGAAAGAAAATGAGAAAGAAAAAAGGAAGGAAGGAGGGAGGGAGGGAGGGAAGGGAGGGAGGGAGGGAGGAAGGAAGGAAAGAAGGAGGGAGGGAGGGAGGAAGGGAGGGAGGGAGAGAGGGAGGGAAGGAAGGGAAGAAAGAAAAGAAGGTATCCCTTCAGGCTCTCTTAAAAGAGATATTCAAGAGAGGGACGGGGAAAAGAATAGCTATAGATAAATGAAGAGTCTAAAATCCACCTCTCCAACATCTGTTTTTAATGACATACCTTTCAAACTGTTTCCTCATTTAGACATGAGTGCCTTAAAACAGATTATCAGGTAACTAAAAGTCACTTCGGATGTCAAAAAGCAGAGCCTCATGCCAGTAGCAGAAAAAGATGCCTTATTTGGCTAAGACATGATTTCCTTACTACAGCAGGCACCAGGATCACCTGGAGGGCTTGGTAAAATAAAGATAGCTGGACCCTACCCTAGAGCAGGCCTGACTACTAAGTTAGCGTGCAGTGAAGCTGGAGGATTTGTCTTTGACCTATGTTCTCACCTGAGGCTGTTGCTGCTTGTCTGGAGAGCATCACTTTGAGAATGTGTCATGGGGAGTCAGGAACATGAAAAACTACCTAGAAGATTGTTCAACACATGGTCGACATTCAGCAGAATGAAGAGACTTGAAATATGATCAAGCACAAGAAAAGAAGAGAGATGTATAGAAGATAGGTTGCTGAATAATGACTCTCCCAACCAACCAACTTTACTCTGGCAGCAGTGATGTTCACTCATCAACCGATTCCAATGATGTTTCTGGAGACTGCAGACAGCGAAACACAGCTAACGCCTCTTTAATTTGGAATGGCATTGATATTTTTGAAAGCTGAGATTGCTGTGATGATTTCTATCAAAGCCTGTAATAAGGGTAAAATTAAAGGTCCTCTAAGATCTGTTTTCATCTATAGTTGGTCTGCTCTAAATGTGTGAGTCCTTAAATACAACTATTCTGCATCTGTGTAGTAGTTCATAACCTGGAGCATTCCAGACTTTCTACATTCTCAGCTACCCTTTGAGGTCTTCACACATGTTTTGATTTCTAAGCCATAACAAATGTATTTTATATACATATTTAAATAAGATGATCCTTCTGCCCATGTGGAGGAATAGTATAAGATCTAACAATAGCAATTCCAAGGCTCATCTTTCCTTTGGTAAATCACATTTCAGGCTTTGTTACACAATGGTAATAGCTTTGTGTGTTTGAGTTACTTTTATCTGTTTATACAATAAAAGTGCAAGATTTAAATTCTGGAACACTAAATAAACATCTATTGTCCCAGTTCTGTGTTCAGAAGATTAAAGATACTAAACAAACACTCTTTCAGCTTGATAAAAGCATTAAAAGGGAGAAGAACCACCTTCTAAATAGTTTTTAACTTCTTATTAATCAGAAAGTTTGACTGATAATTGGAAATTCCCTGGAAACAGACAGAAAGGGATCAGTGTTGGCAATAGCCTGGGGAAGCCATTGGACCTTCTTTTAAAGAGGCAATGGGTAGGTCCATCACAGTATTCCAAGAGGTAGAACCACATCACCTCCTTGCTCTGCAATAGAAGAGAGCAGAAATCAAGATGTTTCCAGCCTAAAGGCATATTTTTATATGAAGATTAAAATCTGAAATAAATAAAAGACAAGAAACAAGTTAAAGAATTAAAAGCTAAAAGTCTCCAGCTAAGTCTGAAAAAGAGCATCAGGATAATTCAGAGAAATCTTCAATTAAAGCTCACAGTTGAGAACATGGGAATTGTAGGTTTTCAAGGAAAAGAGAGCCTGGGGCCTAAATGTCTTTGATCACACAGAGGTATCTCTATCGCCACCCCATGGTTCCTCGCCAATTGACACTTACAGGCCAAGGCTACGTAGTCTCTCTTAAAGCAATCACATGACTTCCTTTAAATTAGGGATTGTTAGCTTTTGAATCGAGTGAA
The DNA here is from genome assembly GCF_001604975.1 of Cebus imitator. Lineage (NCBI taxonomy): Eukaryota > Metazoa > Chordata > Mammalia > Primates > Cebidae > Cebus > Cebus imitator. The sequence continues at coordinate 3,782,629 of NW_016107322.1, forward strand.
ATATCAAAAACAAAGGAACGTTTTGAAAGGTAAACACTGAAAATAGCCTTTGTCTATGTTGTTCTCTACAAGTACTTTTTAAAAGATGATCTAAAAAAAGAAGCTGTACAACAGGAGAAAAGCTTAATAAATTACAGTGCATCAATGCTGTGAAACTGTCATTCAAAGTGGTTTCTATGGAAACTATTTGACAACATAGAAAAATCAAATTTATAAAACCAGATAACTAAGTGACATATGTAATGATTTTAACTTCGTAAAATAATATATAAGAATGCAAACAATGACTAAAGATATTATATTAAAGTTAAAATTACATTTCATGTGATTATAAGTAATTCTACTGATTTGCATCATACTTTAGATGGGAAAACACTTGAAGTTTTATATTAAAATATTAATCTTTTTGGCCGGAATCCCATAATTTGTTTTAATGTCCACAGCAGTAAGGAACTAAAAGTCTAGCTTATGGTCTTTTCTTGATGTTTTTATTTTGTCTGTATGCTTTTTTCTTTTTTCTCTAGGAGTGGAAACTCATCAATGCCAATTTTCTCTACTGATGGTGGACCTTTTGTCAAATTAAACACAGCACCTGATGGCAGCTTAATACTAACACCCAGGTGGGTCCCAACACCTGTTCTTAGACTAGTTGTACAGAGACACGGAAGAAGATACATTGTTGGAGCCAATCAGATTTGAATGCTATTACATACTGGTCATAAAACCTTGAAAGTTATTTGACTTATATTATTCTTTAAGTAATCTCAAACTGTATCTATTTAATATTATCTGTTAACATTTTATAATCTTAAAATATATAAGATGTTCAAAAGAAATATTCCATATGTAAATTTCTGGCACACTCATAGGGATTTGACGTGTTTTAACTTTATACACTTTTCTATCCTTAGCTTCACATTAATAAACAATTAAATCACATGGAAAGAAATTGTGAGAACTGGGATAAAACAGGTCCAGTGTTGATCAAACTAAAGAAGGCAGCACAGATTAGCTACCACTAAAAGAAAAGAAAGAGGGAAGAATCCTGATATTCTTTCCTCTTTGTTGGCAAATAGAACATGCATATTAAATGAAGAAGTTTAGACTTCTCGTCGTGTCTGCGTGTTCTCTTTCACTTTTTAATATAAGGTTTATGTTTATAGCCTTTGCTAAGGTTTTAAAAAGCAGCATCTTTTCTGTATCCAAAGAGCTATTTTAGCTTAAATTAAGTCATTTCTCCTATTTGGGTGTTAATAGTAATTCTTGTTGAAATTGGCTTCCTAATTTTCCAGTACGATTAAAGAACAGCTGTGGGTGGGAAGAAGATAACCGCAAGAAGCCACAGCTACTAACAAGGATTTAAGATGCTTTGCTGGTATATTTTGTTTAATGGTAAATATGAAATTAGGTAATTATTCAGTTTTTCATGAAAAGTTACAATTTCTGTGAGCTTAACCAGTAAAAGAATAAAACTGTTAAAGAAGTATTTTTAGTACCAATAAAAGAACTTTGCAGTTGAATGTTTTATGTCAATGTTTGCTGGGCCTTGACTGATATTATGAGTCTCATCGGATATGAAGCAAAGCATCTGCAAGTGAGAAAGCAGGCTTCTAGATTTCCTTTCCTATAAGGCATATCTAAATTTATATTACCATATTGATCCTGAAGCAGTTTGTATGCTGAGAATTTCTTCTATTTTTCATGTCTTAGAGGCATTCAAAAATTTGTAAGAAAAAAATCTTTAAAATCTTTTATGTTAATTATATGCATGCTTCAGAACAGAATTAGCTTATTCTGTGCTTATCAGCAAAATGCCAGTATCATTTTTCCATTGATGTCACTATTATAATGTATGTTTCTGTTATTTGAAAGAGACATCATTTATAGACCTATTTTAACCTTTCATCACATCAACAAGTCAGTTAATTAAATTTCCTTAATCCCTTCCTTAATCAGCCACATTATATTGGGTTGGCAGAAAATCAGACATATGTTCATTTATTTATTCATTTGGTTAATTTATTTATGCATTTATTATTTATTGCATAGATGATTGTGTTTGTAACCTTATGAAAACTGGTGCTTTTGAAAATGTCCTTAAAAAAATAAATAAATAAGAAAATGTCCTTGCAATAGTGATTGTAATAAAAAATAAGTAAAAGAAGAGGATGTCAGGGAAAATGATTCAGACAGCTATAAAAGTCTATTGACCTATATTCCTATTTTTAACCTATTGTCAGATATACGCAAGGCTCAGACCACCATCTCCCACCACTGGTTTAAAAAAAAAAAAAGGAGTTAATTGAGATTTGCAGTTTTATAAATACATGTCGATATGTCTAGACTGATATACATGCATGCACCCTAGTTACTAAAATGATAGACTTCCTTATATTTCAACTAAAATTATTCTGTATTCTAAAGAATATGCCAGTCATACAATATGGAGACATATGATTTCAAATAAACTTTATCATATATTTTCCTGAAACAACTAAATTGCTTTGGTTGGATATATGGATCTTAGATCTTGTTTACGTTGCATTTTCAAAGACCTAAACAGCATACACAATCAGCTGCAGCTAAGTATATAAATGTAAGTCATTGCACTTATATGTGTATTCGCATGTATAATGCGCGTGTTTTAATGTAGCTGATATTTGCAGTGGTTGCCTTTGGAAATATTGGGAACAAGTACTCTAATTTCTTGTGTTATGCTGATCTCTAGTGGCTGGTAAGTATAATGCATTGTGAAGGAAATTTGCCTAGTTTTTGTTAAAATGGAATTCGTGACATTAAAAAAGTTGGTATTTAAATTTCTAAGCAGGTGAAGAGTTTTCAGTAGTTTATGCCTAAGTTTTCTTTTATATGTGCTTGTTATGTGTCTGCCTTCTTTGAAAGCAGCACCTGTGATGCGTTCGTCATTCAATTTCCTGAATGAAGCACACAGCCTCGTACAGTGTTGGGCACGTAATATTGTGGGATTGGCAATACTGAGGCATACTCTGTGTTACTAAATGACGAAAACCAAGATTGGTTCAAGTAAAATAAAAATATCTATCATTTACAGAATTTCATTGTGTATAAGGCCCTGTAATAGTTTTATTGCAAATATTTCTTTTTATTCTCACAACACTCCAATAAAGTACCATTACCCCCATTTTATGGAAGAAGAAACTGGGTCTCAGGGATATTGAGCACCTTCCCCCGAAGTCACATATGGTAGAATAAGGATGCAAACTCACCTCTATTTGACATTAAACTGGGGCTTCTTCAGCTTACTATTCAGCCTCCCTACATTTTGTATATGAGATATTAAGATGTCCCTTTTACTAAAGCAAAAGCAGGATAACCTACACAATGTTTGACTTTAAAGTATTAAGTGTGTAATTTTAAAAATATGATTGTTCTTCTATTACAGTCAACAGTGTTTACAGGATTCTTTGATTCTGTTACAATGTAACCATAAATGTAAGTAAATATGTTTTCCTGTCCCCCTTCAAGCATTCTGTTTAAAATTCTGAATGGACTTTGCATGTCTGAAATTATTTTGCTACCACTCAATTTTCACCATCAGAAATAAATGCTCTTTCTCCAATTATTTTAATAGCTTGTGGAAAAAAACTGGTGGCTCAAGACATCACCTCAAAGATTGCTGGAGGGAGTAATGCAAAAGAAGGAGCCTGGCCCTGGGTTGTGGCTCTGTATTACGACGGCCGTCTGCTCTGCGGGGCCTCTCTCGTCAGTAGTGACTGGCTGGTGTCCGCTGCACACTGCGTGTATGGGTGAGTGTGACGCCAGGTGTCTCCTCCCAAACGAGGTCACCACGGCAGGCACTGCCAAGTGTCCCATTTTACGCAGATTCACAAAACCATCCTACCAGGGAAATCCTGCTTTTTATGACATTATAAACATTCCAATTATTTTCCCATTAACGTCATGTATGAAAAGAGAGATAAATTTTTAAAAATTATTCTGCATTAGATACATATATTAATGATTCTACATTAGGTATAACATCATTAGATCCTTTTACATACATAAAAATAGAAATTTTTGCCAATTCACAAGGTAAGCATTTTTAAGAGTGTGAAATTAGTATTATGTATAGATGTACTGGTTACCATTCCATTTGTCCAATATTTATTGTTAGTAAATTGTCGATATCAGAAAGTATGCTTAGGTAGCCCTCAAATTACAACTATATCATGCTCTAGGAGTTCATGGATATACACTTTGTAGTGAATTAGGATAAAAGTACTTAGTTCTTAAGTCAGGTCTATTTTGATTGCTACCTATTAACTGAAATTTAGAACTAATTCAAGCATATTTAACTCTGTTTTATACTATAATAGAACAAGATACATGTTGAATTTTGGCATTTGTTTTGCAGTACTACAGGAGAGGCCAGAGTGGTTGGAAGTGGGCAGGAGTAAAGGAGGAAAAAATAAATAATCCTGGGCCCAAGAAAATGTTCATTCTCCTCTTCCACATGAAAGATGCCACCTCTTTAGGTAGTCATATAGTTCTGAATTAGGTCAGGAAAAAAGAGCTTCTTCATAGAAGATGTATGAGCCTAACCTAGGACTCATCTCCTGTCCCTATGCCAGTGAGACATCCAATGAATGGCCTTACCCGTGAGGATTAGATTAAGCTTCTCTGTAGCCAGCATCCAGAACCTCTGAGGAAAGAACCATGCCTGCTCAGGCATGGAAGAGGCAGCCTTAGATAATCAGGTTACAAGACTTAACTTTCCTTACACCCACACAGACATTTAAGATCCTTGAGTAAATAAATAAAAATTGTCACACACAGAGATTGTGAAAATTTTAAAGGAGATAAGGAAAGCCAGGTAGAATGAGCATTAACAGATTGTACCTATGCCTAAATACCCTTTATATCAGAGTAAAATTAGACTCAAATGCACAATCCCAGGACTTTGGAGAAAAAGAACCCTCAACTAGATCTCAGGTTTGCCAAATAGCTGGTCTCCAAAGGAGCTATCCACAGCACCATCCCATCTACATCTAAAGCTCTCTCTGATTCTATGGAGATTATATTACAGCCTCTCCCATAACTAAAGTGCACACTCTTGACTTTGTTTCCTTCTAATAATCATATTGTAATTTATTTTTATACTGTAACAAGCGTCTATAGAGGCCATTTTTCCATCCCCTTGCTAAACCTGGCTTTAACCTTTATCTACATATAGTGTTTGCTTTGGGCAAGTCACAGATAGGTAACATCTATATCCTAACTGTGTTGCAAATTAAAGCTAGTTTAGCTAAAGAGTCAGTATTTTCTGTTGCACATATGTAGATCTTAATAAGCTGGCAACCTTGCTATATTAACCTTGAATTTGGAAAATTCCTGTTTAATGTTCTTGCTGAACATATGCTTTCTAAATGTCAATCAGGCTCTAGGTAATATTGGTGATGTCTTTAAATTATCAGTTTTACAGATGTACTTCTAATAGATCAATGGTATCAGTATCATAGCTTTCCAAACCACAAATATATGAAGAAAATAGAAAGGCAGTTTTGCCTAGTATAAAAACACATGTCCAGTCGCTACCAGAGAGGAGTCCGGATCCAGATGCCAAGAGGGGATTCTTGAATCTCACACAGGAAGGAATTCAAGACGAATTGCAGAGTGCAGTGCAACAGATTGTTTATTGAAAGCTCCTGAGTCACAGGGTAGGGCATCCTTAGAAAGCAAGAGAAGGAACACCCTTTAAGTTTTTCTTATATGTGAGTCTTGTCTATGTAAAGACTAAACAAAACTGTGTCTACATGAGAGTAAGCTTGATAAAATTTATTATTCTATTGATTTAGAGAAAAGTCCTTGACATTGCAGGGTGTCAAAGCATAGTTATCTTGAAAGCATATATTGTTATGGGTGTTGAGACATCTGGACTTTCCATTGTCGTAGGAATATGCCCTTGTAGGTATCTATAAGCTGCTTTCTCAACTGTAAACATTTTATGACTATGGGTAGTGACCAGCAAGGAATGTGTCTTGTTCGTCTTAAGATGTGGCTGAAGTCAAAGTGGTGTTACTTTGGCTCTCCTATGCTCCTGCTTCTCCAACACAATCACATAGGACATTAAAATGTCTTTTCACACTTTCAACTTAAGCACAAGCAAAGGTAAGTTGTATTAGAATTGTGATGAATTCAAAGTTATCCTTACCTACCATGCATTTTACTCTCCTTAGGCATTCAAAGGAATTATTTTTTTTTCCTCTAGTGCCTAAGAGTTTTCTTGCTTTCTATTCATGTCTCCACCAAAGAAAGTTTCTGATATTCTTTTAGATTGTTTAATCAAAAACTGTTTTTATCAGTGTGTTGATATTGGCTCTTATCTGTCTATTTAAAACCCTAATTGTGCTATGAAAAGCTTAATTTCCTAATAAAAAGAGTAACCCAGATCAAGCAACTTATTGAACTCATGCTACGCAAGTGGCTTGCCCTCAGTGTAAACCTTTTCCAGGTGTTTTAACCTGCAGGTGGTTAAATGGTTTAATTGAACAGCTCTTCTGTTTAATCTTATCATCAACCCTTCATTTGCATTCCTCAGGCTAAGTTCTCCTGAATGCTTCTAAATTAGCTTCCTCCTGTTCTGTTTTTCTATTATGGTGTTGTCCTTTTACAACCTTATAAGAAGGATTTGGAAAAGGGTGGGCCAACCTTGTTGTGCTTTAAAGGGCAAGTATGACTTTGAACCAAAGGACAGGATTTCAATCCTATATATGCAGCCAACCACATGTGTGATTATGGACAAGCAACTTAGTATCTCCAAGTTTCAGTTCCTCATCTGTAAAAAGTTCATAAGGATCTCTATCTTACTTGTCAGGACAACAATCAGATGCTGCAATGCCTTTGCCTACCACAATTCATTGCAAGAATGTGCAATAAAATGTTTATTGTGTTGCAGTTCCTGGATAGGAAAGCTCTATGAAAGACGAGGTCAAGTGTTGCACAACAGATATTAAGCATATTTATATTCAGAAATTTTTACATTTATGTAATTTCAAACATGCATAACAATTGCAAAAATAGTACAAAGAGCTCTTTATACCTTTACTCAGACTCACCAATTGCTTACATTTTCCTCTGTATATTTTATTATCATCCCTTTCTAAGTCAGGAGACTTCTTTTTCTGAACAATGTAGTAGTAGGTTAGATGTATTTTTATATTCTCAAGTACTCAGTGTATTTTTACTAAAAACAGGGGTATTTCCTACAGAATCACAGCAAATCATGGATATTTAACATTAACAAAATACAATTCTAAAATTGTCAGAAATATCCTCTTTATTTAATTCATATTTGCCATGTTAGAACCAATTCAGGATAATGTATTGCATTTGGGTGCTACACTTTGTTTCATCTCCTTTAGTCTAAAGTAGCTCCTTTCTGTATTTCTTTTTTATAATATTTTCGAATACAGGCCAGTTATTAGGTAAGAAAATTCTTCTATTTGGAAAAAATAAAATAAAATAAAGAAAAACCCTTCAAGCTTACTCCTTTATCAGCCTTAATATAGTCCCACTCTTTGAGAACTTCTTTTATTTTCCGTCAAAATAAAGTGCTCTAGGTTAATCTTGTGCTTTTTCTATCCTAGCCCTCAAGTCAACCTCTCCATAAAAAAGCCTTATTTCTATTTAACTAATTTCAGTTATTTCTGTATTTTGGTAACCATGTTCTTGTGTGCTTGTGTCCTTTTCCTAAAACTACTCAATGAACAAAGCTATATTATACACCTAAAAATATAAACTCAAAACAATGACTCCAATTCAAATAGAATGTTACAGGATAAATTCTCATCTTGTCTTCTTCTGCATTTTTACCTGTTGATTCCAATACCAAAAAACATTGTTCCTGTTATCCACAAACTATTGATGTATTTGCTGGAAAGCCTGGAACACAAAAAGGAGTTTGGTAATTGCTAATTCACAGTACTGCATAAAGCAGACTCATCAACCAGAATTTAATATTTGTTTTCCATTCTTTTTTCCTGCTGACATATAGCAAAATGCATAAACTTAAGTATACAATTTGATGCATTTTTTTAAATGCGTGCACCTGTTAAACTGACATTTCTCTCAAGATATAAAACATTACAATCATCCAAAAAGTTTCTTCATTACCACTTTCTAGTCACTCACATCCCAGCTTCCAGAAGCAAATATTGAGTCACTTGGATGGGCAGTCATATATAGATTTATAGTCTGGATCACATTCATTGAATAGACATCTATTAAAGATGAAATTAATAATAAGGAGCCTCTTGCTAATATCTCATTCTTTAATTTGGCTTTTCAGAGCAGACCAGAAACATCACGTGCATTACCTGGTTTCTTATTGAAACAATTCCTTAAAACATATGTTAACATTCCTGAAATAAATTTCATATATGACGTATTTGGGGCATACTATTTATACTTTATTTAGTCCTCAATTTATACTTTTTATACTTTATATATACTTCTATAAATACTATTTATACTTTATTTAGTACTCAATTCATCATTAAATTGATTTAACTAATAAAACTTTGAAAATCAACTTTTTAAATCATTTATAACAAAATAACGTTACTTGATACTATAATTACAATTTAAAATTTTAATTTTTTTAATATAAAATTTTAACTTTTATAAATATATATTTATGTGTTCTGTGTTCTGCTTAAAGCATTTGAGGCATTCAAAATGAATTTTAAAAAATTTAAAAGTTTTTCAATACCTAATTTCTACTTAAGCCTACCCTAAAATATACATTTAATGAGTTTAATTTTATTTTTCCATTTATCTACTTAGAATCTTATCACTCTAGGGAGTTAGGCTTGTAATATACCGTGTTCTTCAGAATGCAGAAATACTATAACATCATTTTAAGATTGTAGTAATATTTGCAGATAAGAAAAGAGGAAGAGCATTTTCTTAGGACAATAGAGACTTCTTTTTAAAATTTTATTTGTATAAATTTATGGGGTGCAAGGGTAATTTTGTTAAATGGGTAGATTGCATAGTGATGAAGTCAGGGCTTTTAGGGTACCCATCATCTGAATAACATACACTGTACCCATTAATTTCTTAATATCCACACCACCACCCCCACAGCACCAACCTTCTAAGTCTCTATTATCTATCATTCCATACTTTATGACCACTATACATTATTTGGCTCCCACTTGTAAGTGAGAATATTTGATCTGAGTTGTTTCACTTAAGTTAATGGCCTCCAGTTTCATCCATGTTGCTACAAAAGACATGATTTTATTCTTTCTCCTGGCTGAATAGTATGTTATGGTGTATATATATATATATCACATTTCTCTATCCAGTCATCTGTTGATGGACACTTACATTGATTCAGTGTCTTTTCTACTGTGAATAGTGCTGTCGTAAACACATAAATGCAGATATCCTTTTGATATACTGATTTCTTTTCCTTTGGATAGATTCCTTGCAATGGGATGACTAGATCAAATGGTAGTTCTATTCTTAGTTGAGAAATAGTCATAGACACTAGAGATTTCAAGGGTAGGTTAGTAATATTGACTTTTGGTTAGAGCTTAGATCTTGGATCCTTTTCCAAAATATTTCAAGTTTTAGCTGCTGGTCACCTTTTTAAAAGTTAATATTATCTTTCTGTATCACTAAGACTTTTTAGATGTATGTCTTTATTAGAGGTTTTATCAACTTCCAATCTTGTGTTTCATTGTAAAATTATGTATTCTGTAAGTTTCTCTTGACCCTTATTGTGCAATTCATTTCCATGACACCATTCTATTAGTACTATTTTTAATAACACATTTCTATTTAGCAGGTATCTCATTATAATTATTAGTGCATTCAGAAATTTTATTTCCTATAAGTTTCTATCATATCTCTGAAGTTACCTCTACTTTGATAATTAATTCGTCATCTTCGGTTACATTGTTGAGCCTCCTTTTTTCTTAGTTATTTTGCATAAGCACTTGGTACACAGACAAGGAATATTTTAATATTTAGAGTATGAGACTCTAAATATTAAAAAGAAAAAGAGCTGGGCAGGGCGAGGAAGACTGAGGAAGAAGAGAGAGAAATGATGTGAATTGATATCAACTCTACCTCTTTACCTGAGTGTTATGAGGAACCAGTGGTAATGTTCGTTCCCTCCTGTTCTTGGATTGCTTACTGTTTTTTATATATCCATTCAATCAGATGACATTTGCTGTGCTAAGCATTTTTCTAAGTTTGGGGGATGATAGTGCTATACAGACCAATAAAATCCTTGCACTGATAAGGTTTAGATGACAGGTTAAGGCTGAAAAACATTCAAATAAGTACTTTAGCAGTGATGCATACAATAAAGAAAAATAAAAGTAGTATGAACAGAAAGTATTATAAGAGCAAAAAGGTTGTTTTCAATACAGTGTTTGGAAAAAGCTTCGCAATTGAAAATGGAAGGAAAAATCTAAAGAAATGCAGGAGAATGTTACACAAATTTCGTGGAAGATAACAGCAAACTGTGCTGCTCTGGGGTAGAAGTGAGATAGACTTCTTATTCCAGACACCTCAAGAAGCCCTGCTGCTGTTGCCCAGAAAGGGTTTGGCAGAGTGGCACTGACAAGTCTGGAACTATGGATTGAGCCCTGGAGAGAACTCAATAGGCTATGGTAAACAGGATGAAGGACCATTTGGAGGGCTGAAGAGTGACATTATCCAATGAGGCTAATGTGTCAAGATGGGACAAAAGTTGGGAGGAGCAAATGTGAAATCAGGGAGACCAGTTACAACCATAGATGAAGAAGCTGAGGAAGTGGCTGGATCTCATTAGTAAGTTCTGATGGGTAGAGTCATCCACATTTATTAGTAATTATGAATATGGAGTAAGGGAAAGAGAATGGAGTGAGTGTGGATATCATTTACTGAGACAAGGAAAACAAGAAGAAACAGGATTGGAAAGAGTAAGAGTTTTATATATTAAGTTTGGGACTTCCTATTAGACATTCAAGTTGGTATCAGCCAATGATGTCAGCATATGGACATACAAATCTAGTTGGAGGGAAGAAGTCAATAATTAAAATACAAATTTAGGAGTGTAAATTAGTTCAACCATTGTGGAAGACACTGTGGCAATTCCTCAAGGATCTAAAACTAGAAATACCATTTGACCCAGCAATCCCATTACTGGGTTTGTAATGAGATTGCTATAATGGGATATACCCAAAGGATCATAAATGATTCTGCTATAAAGACATATGCACATGTATGTTTATTGTGGCACTGTTCACAAGAGCAATGACTTGGAACCAACCCAAATGCCTATCAATGATAAACTGGATAAAGAAAATGTAGCATATATACACCATGGAATACTATGCAGCCATAAAAAAGAATGAGTTCATGTCCTTTGTGTGGATGAAGCTGGACATCCATGTCTAAAACATGGATGAAGCTGGAAACCATCATTCTCAAAAAGCTAACACAAAAACAGAAAACCAAACACCACATGTTCTCACTTATAAGTGGGAGTTGAACAATGAGAACACGTGGACACAGGGAGGGGAACATCACACACCGGGGCCTGTCAAAAATAGCTGGAAGAGGGATAGCATTAGGAGAAATACCTATTGTAAATGATGGGTTGATGGGTGCAGCAAACCATCATGGCACGTGTGTACCTATGTAACAAACCTGCACATTCTGCACATGTACCCCAGAACTTAAAGTATAATCATAAAAAAAGAAGTTTTCTATATATTGTCGATATTTAAAATAATGACTTACATAAGATTAAGGCAGACCTAGGGATATTTTAAAATTTAGAGTTTAAGACAAATAAAAAAGAGCTGGGGGAAAGAGAAAGACTGAGGAAGAACAGAGAGTGAAATGAAGGGGAAATCACAAGTTCATGGCAAATCCTGAAAGTCAAGTGAAGAAAAGAGTTCAAAGATGATTCCTTAAGTTCCAGGAATAATCTACCAGGTCAATTATGCTCAGGAGTGTTGGCTTACTTCTGGTTTCTTGTGCTTACTTCTGTTTCTTACACAAATAAGCATATACCCATATTTTAAAAACAGATTTCTACTTAAAATTAAATAAAAATACTCACCTATATGAAACTCTTTTCCTTACTCATGAAAAGGAAAAAGAATTAAACATATTCTTGTTGTCTACCCTCCTTTTATGATAAAACTGCCTTTTGTGCCTGTTAAATTTTCTCTTTTGAGTTTTATGGTGGACACCTGGTCTTTCATAAACAACTCATTTCTTTTAACGAGGGTAATTATGATGATCATTATCTGATAGACACCTTGCTAAAACCTGGCCATTGTTATTTCATTTAATCTGGCTTCTTTGTACTTTCAGAATTGCCCCTGATATTCTTGAAAACAACTTTCTTACTCTCTGGCAACAACACTATGTTTCAGAAGCATTCTGATTTTCAGTTGCCTTAAATATTAGAATTGGCTAGTCATCTAGAAATCCTAGTTATATTCAGAGGACAATAAAAATAGAGACGAATAATGTGGTCCTGGGTGTAAACGTCAGTGTTGGCATTCTGCAAATTTCTTGAGGTTGCTGTCGTGACACCTGTAGTAATCGTAAAACAGGAAAATGTTTTAATTTACAGTTATGGATATTTGCTTTCTACTACATTGAAATTCCCACTTACAAATGGACATCCTGATGCTAGAGTGCTGAAGTTATTTTCACATCAGCACATAGCCACATACCTCGGGGATATCACTAATTTATCTTACCTGTGCTGCTTCTACATCCCAGGAAATGTGCTAATCTTTGAGGTTACAGAGATCAGGAGCGTATGTTTTTCTGCCCTCTCCAACCAATGCTTCTCTTTCTCTTGCTACTGGGATAAATATCTTGCTCGTGCCGGACAGACAGCGAAAAGCAGCAAAAATTCAGCCAACTTCTACCTAAAGATGCCCTATCTTTGCTATCTTTAGCCTCTACTGTATTGCGGATTTCCTATTCAAAGTGGTTCACACCTTCTCCTATGTGCATATATCTTCTGTGCTATAGCTCTTCCTTCCTTTACTAGAAAGAAGATGCTTTGAGACAATATTTTAAAAACATAAAACATCCCATCACTTCATCTAAAATGATTTTTCTGAAGGCTGTCTTCCCCTACCCCTCAGATTTGGGTATATGAAACAGCTAGGAAGTTTTCTGCATTGCTCAATATCTCAACAGTAATTAAAAAGTACAAATTGTTGAGTGCCACTCCGACTTTCCGTATTAGAATTTCTGGAAATGAAAACTAGAAATCTAAAGTTTCAGAAACTTTGTCAAGTGATTCATAAAACTTAAGAACCATTGTCTGTAAGCTCTGTATTCAGTGGTCATTTTCCACCAAGGAAAAGCTCTAAAACTACTGCCAGAGGTGATAGAGAAAGAAGTTCAGAAATAGAACACCAAAGAAGAGATTTCGCTCTGTTCACTCTCCCTGCATAGGCTAAGGTAGATACGGGAATCCCAGGGTACATAGAAGTAGGGTGCGGTCAGTATGTCTGAAATTATCAAGATGCCAAGGATGGCTGAAGTACAGATTCCTCTGACGTGGAGAAGGGAAACACGAACACTCTTGACAAGCCTCTATGGCACCGTAATGACTTCCTGGCTCAGTCTCTGGGCCACTTAAGCAGCAGCCACCAACCACGGAGTAGGACAACTTCCCCGACCTGGGCCCAGGGAACATAACAGCAGAGCACATCTCTCCTTCTTGCCCACCACGTCTCCAGTCCTTCCTTTCAGTTCTCAATCCCCCCCACAGCACCCCACTCATAGCTGTATGAGGCACCCCAGTCACTGGTTTAAGTGCAGGCTCTAAAGTCAGAAAGCTCCAAGTCTCCCCCTACCATTTAAATAATCAGTGCCTCGTTTGTTCTGATTGTAAAGTTCTGATAAAGATTAAATGAAGAGACACAAAGTTCTTGGTACTGCACTTGGCAACAAGTACTATTCTGTTGCTACAGATCACTTAGGTATATTTCTTCAAGTTTTAATTCAATGTGGTTGTCACTGGATGCTCACTGAATGCTTGGACACTCATTGGCTTACTGCTGACTGCTACTTGACCAAACATGAGAATTTTGTAAATAAAACAAAGTGATGGATAGATAGACGTAAGTAACTTCATGCCCTTTATACATCTGTAAGTGACTTGGACTTTAATATTTAAATACCACATTAAACTAGGCATTTGCAACTGTTAAGAATTGAATTAATAGCTCTGCCTAGGACTGCAATCATTGAATTTTACCTTCATTGTGAATATGGTTTAACTGGCTTGATTCCAGCTGATAATTCCTTGGTGTGAATAAATTGCAGGCCAATAACACATTTAAAAATCTTTGCACACTTTCAAATTATAATGTAGTATCCAATTTAATCTGTTCTACAACACAAGTGTTATATTTACTAATTATTATAGATGGCTAACATTACATATGGAGATTATTCAAGTTTATATGTTAGATTATAAAAATCATAATAATGCATACTGCTTACCTTAACTATATGTGAATTCAATGACTCTGTAAATGGAGACTACATCTGAACTTCCTTCCATTACACTACAGCAGTTACTGCAGTTGTCTGAAAAAGCCTGGACAGAGACACAATTTCCACAGTGAAATGTGACCTAAGGCAGAGGCTCTCCAACCTAACCATATATTATACATATTAGCACACATTTGGAGATTTAATTTTAAAAGTATTTTTACATTGTCTGGTGATCTATTCCAGACCCATTATATTAGAACTGGGCCGGGGGGAGAGGGGGAGGTGGAGAAGTAGGTATCAGCATTATTTAAAAGCATGTCAGGAGACTGTAACATACAACCAGAATTGAGAACCACAATCAAAAACTAGAGATCAGCAGATGACTTAAGAGAAGTGAAAGAGAGAGACTGGCACTAATTAACACTTTCTTTATGTTGTGATCAGAAAAATAAAGATTTAAGAAATATTTTTAGAGGACAATTCTTCAGAGAAATTGAAGAACATTTCAGGATAGAAACATATTCTGAAATGTCTATGATGAAGATCTTCTAGAAAGTAACCGCTTTGGATGGAGAGTGTCTCATATTTCTTCATTCCAATTTTCAGGAGAAATTTAGAGCCATCCAAGTGGACAGCAATCCTAGGCCTGCATATGGCATCAAATCTGACCTCTCCTCACACAGTCTCTCGGTTGATAGATCAAATTGTCATAAACCCTCATTACAATAAACAAAGAAAGAACAATGACATTGCCATGATGCATCTGGAATTTAAAGTGAATTATACAGGTAAAAAAATCACTTTTGGTCATCTTATCTGCCAAAATTAATTCAAAATTAGATTTGAAATATTATCAATATCAATGCGTTAATGTATTAAAGTTAGATAATTTGTTACATAAGTCATTAGAACTTAAATGGGATTAGGGAGTAGAGAGGAATATATGAAATTTCTTTCATCAGGATGTTTAAATTCAACTTTCTGGAAAAAACCAGTAGAATAAAATTCTTTGAACAACCTATAACAGTAAACTCAAAGGAGCAGCTCAGAGAAATAGCTGATGTTATTATGCATGCCTTCTCTATTTCTCCTGTAAAAGAAAGGCAGTTTCATTTACCAAAAATGCCAGAGTAAGACATCAACTGAGAGAAGAGCTTATGGTCTGTGGAGAAAGTGAGTAAGAATTAAGTTATTCATAGGATGAAGTTTTTAATGGAGATTCAATAATAGTATCAGAGTGGCAAATGAAGGACTTCCTCCAAATGCCTGGAAAAATGTGCAAGGAATCCCCTGATAAGGTGAACTTTATCATGAAGGGCTCTGCTCAGTTCCAACCTTTATTCCCAAGTCTTTTTCAATGCCCATTTAGGATAAAATGTTGCCATCTCTTGTTTTCACAGAGTTTGATATAAACATGCATCATAGCACTTAGCAAAAGCAGACTATTTCTCCGGTTAGTTGTATATCCCTGTCTTTGAGGGTAAGCACCGTGTCTTACTCATTTTTGTGTCTGCCCTTGGATTTACATGTAGTGGGTGCTTAATAGTGCCAGTAGGCTTGTAAATTGATGAAACAAGGGCTTTAAAAGTGACCAATGTCAATGCTTCCATAATTGCCCCATAAAATAATCTCCTAAAAGCTTTTTCAACATGGAGATAATTGGGGAAAATAAAAAAGCCTCAGAACATTTGCCCAAGTTTCTATTAATTGATGCTAAAAATCATCTTTACCAAAATTTTTACAGAACAGGTACCACTTTCTATTGAGCACCATAATTTTATTAAAAAATAAAATATAGATGATTACCTCCAGAACTATACAGGTAAAAAAAAAATCACTTTTGGTCATCTTATCTGCTTACTTTAACTATTTGTGAATTCAATGACTCTCTAAATGGGAGAATGATTCCATTACACTACAGTACAGAACTAATACATTTTTTACACTGTTCTACTGTTTTACATTGTTTTTAATCTATTCTACAACACAAGTGTTATCAAGTTAATAAGGAGACTTGTAAAATACCCTAAAAGGCCACTAGTGGTAGCTGATCTACTGTCAAAATAAATGCTGCTCTGAAATGCCTACTTCCCCCAAGACTGATGTCTAAAATTTGTACGAGTAGGATAAAACAAAAAGACAAGGTTTTTAGATTGTTGAAAATGATTGATTTTTAAAATTTGTCAGAAATTCTTGTAAATATGTTCTTTCTTTTTCTTTGTTTGTTCATTTTGCTGTTATTTTTTTTTCCAGATTACATACAACCTATATGTTTACCAGAAGAAAATCAAGTTTTTCTTCCAGGAAGAAATTGTTCTATTGCTGGTTGGGGGAGAGTTGTACATCAAGGTAAATTATCAGACTCAAAAAAATAAAAAAACTTACTGGTGGAAAACATGCTATCACAATGTCCTGTGAATACTTTAAACATTTTTGCAATTCTTATATAACAATTTTGCAATATCTTCTAAAAGTACTGTCAAGTATGTATGTATATGTTTAGGGCTGTACACCTAGAGTTTTCAAAAATATACTTCTAGACTTTGTATATTTGTATAGTTTTTAAAAATTTCTTCAGCTTGCATAATGTTATAAAACTATAATCTTTTGAGGGGAAATTCAAGTGTCCCCCTAACCCAATATTTAGTTTTAGTATTATGAACACTCTGATAAAGATAAAAAAAATACTTCATTAAAATGAACATAAACTAAAGTTACAAAAATTTATTTTGGCAAAACACATGACAAACTCTCATCACCTGTCACATTTTCCAAACTAATAAAACTATCTTTATTTATGATGTAAAGGCCTTACACTCACATTTCCTTAAAATGAAAAAGGAATCTCTTCTAACTTGGACATGCTAATTCTGCTTATTGACAAGAAGACTCAGATTTGACATGACTCAGTACTCACATTTAATATATTCTTACCTATTGTAAGAGAAAGCACAAAGTTCTAAGTCAAATGCTTTTCTGGTAATTCCTACAAAAGTTCTTTACAGCAGTGACACTGTAATGGTGAAAATGTTTCATGTCTACTGTCCATAAAGTATATTGAAGTCTAAGACTGTATATTCATATATTTCTCCCACTTGACAACTATTATGATTTATTAAACTTGAAATTTAAACAGTAAAAATGATTCCTAGATAGATATTTTCTCTTTTCTGACTTGAAGCTAAAAGTCATTTATGACCACAATTTAGGCTCTTCAAAAATAAATTAACAAAATTTAAAACTCTTTATTCTATAGGAAGTGTTTTTTGTTGTTGTTGTTGTTGTTTGGGTTTTTTTAAAGCTGAGTAAATGTGGCTCACATTTGCTTATTGTTCTTAAAGACATATGTCTAATTGACTTAAGAAGGTCTCCAAGAGTGCTATGGAGCCAGAAAATAAAATGTATTTGAGACTAATTTCACTTAGGAATAAACAGAAAGATCACGTTTAAATATTTCTTGGGTGATGGCAATTTTCATATATTTTATGAACTTTGCTTTATGATTTCCATATACTTAATTTCATAAAATCCCAGTTTTCCATCTTTTGATTATAGTATGCTAATTAATTAGCTAGGACAACCATGAACATATTGTTCAATAGGAAGAAATAGGTGATATTAGTTGGTTAAATTAAGGCAATCAGTAAACAGACACTGATCAAATTTTCCTTTACCAGTTTTATCATCTACAAAACAAATTTTAATTGATTGACAAGCAACCAAAGTGGCCTTGGTTTTTATTATAAAATTAAAGTCTGCCAGCCCATCCTGGATCCTCACAGAATGGGTAACAGTGAGATGCCAAAATTTCTCCTCCATTTTAATCTCTCCAATTCATTTTCTTAACCTATAGTCCATTGTCAGACTTGAAATGTTATCTGATAATGTTTACTCCATGTTCACTGCCATGCTGGTACCTTGAAATTGATCATTGTGGAAGTGTTTACACCAGTAAAATGAGAAGAAGAGCCATGGGAACTTCCATTTTTCTGAGATAGTTGATATATAATTATCAATGCACTACTGAGTCATATATATGCTGTCTTGCATCTAAATTACACACACACACACACCCTCATGTATGTATGCACAAACACACTTTTTGCTTTCTTCATCTTTTTAGTGCATGGATTAAATTTAGCTAGAAATGAGGTATCATAAAATTTTGCAGCATCAATGGCTGTCAAATGTGCTAACTTCTCTTTAACATTCTGCCTCTCTTGAGGAAGCAAATAGAAATGCTAATTATTAGAAAGTGCTTATCATGTACCTTTTCTGGGGCACTAGACACTCTCTGCAAGACAAGGTGCGGCTGGAGTTACAGAGAACTAAACTTTATGTGACCGCTGGCACGATTGTGCAGAGCAGGAAGGTGAACTTGCAGTATTTCAGCACACACACACAGAGATTCATACTTCTAGTGGATGAATCATTCTGTCAAAAGCAAGCAAGTACACTCTATTTTATTTACAAAAAATACCTCCTTTCTCTTCACCTGGGTATGGATAACAAGCTGATTGCCCCTAGACCAGGGCAAAGTGCGTCTGAGCTTTGTCCCCTGTTCAATGTGCACCTGCTCACTCACACAGAACCACAAAGAAGCTGAATGCTATTATACAGAAGTGAGCACCTCCTCAGGTGCCAAATGAAAAGCACTTCTGGATTTCTGAGCCGTTGCTAATTTCGATGAATGAAACACTTTGTGTCGGTAAGCTATTTCCCCTATGAGCAATCCTGTAACTGTTTAAAATCACTGAAGATGCCTGAAGACCTTGTAGTCTAATCCACTCTTCCTACTAGCCCTTTGGTAAGAAAGAAGAGCTTTCCTGTTATCCATCTGGCAAAATCCACAGATGAGCTTTATTATGTGCTTTGGTGTGCAAGGTTTAGTATTTAGTTCCATTATATATGCACACAGTACTCAATAGTGAGAGTGAAATGTTGGAATAAATAAGACTGACGGTAATTCATTCAAGGATGCATGTTGATTACTTCTGACTGGCTGGCTGCATTATCCATTTTGAGCAGGTCCTACTGCAAACATATTGCAAGAAGCTGATGTTCCTCTTCTATCAAATGAGAAATGCCAAAAGCAGATGCCAGAATATAACATTACTGAAAACATGATATGTGCAGGCTATGAAGAAGGAGGAATAGACTCTTGTCGGGTAAAGATGTAAAGCTGCTCACTGTACATTTTCAGAAAGCACCGGTGTTACAGTTATTTCATTGCTTAACAATAATTTGGGAGTAAAGAAATCATCAAGGTTCTTTAATCTTGTAATCTTGTAAGAGAGCTTCTCTTACAAAACCGTTACTTTTTTTGCCTATTTGCATAATCCTCTTGATTAGACCTGAGCACTAGAAACAAATTACTTTTTAAGAAAAGAGATTACAAGTCAGATGTCTTTGGACATTGTCTAGATGAATACATGCATAGCCTAGTTAGAGTCAGTTTACAGCTAACCAACGTGGAAGTAAATAACTTAATAGACTGGCATAACCCTGGCTCTGGTTTTTATGTTATTGTTTTCACTTTATATGAGAGATGTAATAACTTGAACTTGCTGTAGTGGTAATGTCGATACTGCGATAAATTTGAAGTGTCAATAGCTCTTGACCTGTGTGACCATTAGAAAAATACTCTTACCCATATACTACCTTCATTGAAACATCTTGCCACCTAAAAATAGTATGCCTGTCTATTAGCTCCAGGAAATCCAAAAACACACAATAAATAAAAAGGGAAGTTCTGCTAGATTGTCAAATTATAATTAATTTTTAGGTACAGCATGGGGTAGTCATGAAAAGCATGGATTCTATGTTCATACTACTCTTGCTTGATCCCGGCTTTAACACTTATTGGTGAGACTTTGGGCAAGTCACTTAGGGTTTATGGAGAGGTTTAAATCAGATGAGGCATGCAAGGCATCAAGTAGTTACTAAAAAAATATTAACAGTTTCTATTATGAAACTTACTAAATGAGTTTTCTGGCATATTTTCTGTATTTGACAATTAATAGCATATCAGTGCTTTAATGACTGCTAGATTAGATTAAACCTGCTAGCATTACTGATCAATGAATAATTTCTAAATGAGGAAATAGCAGTTTATATCATGGTAAAGCGATTTCACCTTGTCAAAGTGTAGCAACTTATTTTATGTATTAACACATATATGTCATTCTACCAATACATGACAAGCCATATAAATTGATGTTTATTCGGATAATATGTATATAAGTCCCCTAGTTAAATCAATGTCTTAAGTTGTGTTAAATTTCCAGCTTAGTTTTAGATTTATTTTGCTTTGATAAATGCTTGCAAATTCAAGACTAATAGGATGGCTTTATTCTTGTTTAAAATTTATCTCTGAGTCTTGTACTTCTTTTGTAAAATGAAAAGTGTGATAAAGATAAGATATATTGCCACTTAGAAGGACATCTATAGAATTATTGCACAGGAGGGAAATCAGCCGGACAACTTCAAGTGCAGTTTATGGGGATTGTGTGGCAGACACTTCAAGCACTAGGCAGAAAATATGATGGCTGATGCTACTGATTTTAGGATTACATTAAGCTATTAACTCATGCCAGGTCTCTGAAATCTTATAGTTAGCTCTAATTCTACACGGTCTAAGTATGTTATTCATTGGCAAGTAAGAAAGCTCCCACATAAGGTAATATGTTGTACAATAAAATATTACCATAATTGAGTAATCAATACACTAGATTGTCAAACGATTTTCTTTGTTCAACTTTAATACTATGTTTTATAAGAGGATTAACTGATTAAGTAAGAATGCATTCTTTAAAATTGTGAACATATTATACTGATACATTATTTGAATAAGTTCTTTGAAGCAGTATTTTTTAGCCTTATAATGGCAAAGAATATGTTTTGTTAGTCATCCACAACTTGCATGTCTTCTGACTTACCGAAGGCTTGCCTTTTAATGGTAGTAGTTTGGATTTAAAGGCAACATCAGTGGCTGGATAATATCTTCTTTACATAAAACTCAGCGAATGACACTCTACCTACCATTCCAAGCCATACTGCATACTAATGGCTTTCAATGCATGGCCTCCAGTCCAGCAGCATCACCTAAGAACCTGCCAGAAATGCAAATTATCAGGTACCATTACATATCTGGTGAATCAGAAACTATGAGGATGGGGCCTAGCAATGTGTGTTTGTCACATCTTCCAGGGGATTCTGATGCACACCAAACTATAGGAAGTAATATTCTAAACAAAAATGGCCACCAGCCCTTGCACTCAGACACTCAAAGAAGGTACTGATTTTTATTTTTACTTATAAATATGACATCTCATTAGAAACATAAATTTAAAGTTAATACTTTATGTTCTGGAAATTCATGCTCTTTAAATTTTTATTTATTTATTTATTTTTACATTTTTTTGCGACAGAGTTTCATTCTTATTGCCCAGGTTGGAGTGCAGTGGCACAATCTTGGCTCACTGCAACCTCCACCTCCCAGGTTCAAATGATTCTTCTGCCTCAGTCTCCCGAGTAGCTGCAATTACAGCCACCCACCACTACACCTAGCTAACTTTTTGTATTTTTAATAGAAACGAGGTTTCACCTTGCTGGCCAGGCTGAACTCGAACTTCTGACCTTAGGTGATCCGCCTGTCTCGGCCTCCCAAAGTGCTGGGATCAGCCTCCCAAAGTGCAGGTGTGAGCCACCGTGCCCAGCCCCATGCATATTTTTCAAGTACTCATATTATCTCTGAGACAGGGAAGAAGGAAATGTTAATACCTTAATTGAACAAATCAGAAAATTAAGGTAAGGCAACAAATATACAGAAAAAAAAAAACACTCAAAATCACTGATCATTAGAGAAATGCAAATCAAAACCACAATGAGATACCATCTCACACCGGTCAGAATGGCAATTATTAAAAAGTCAAGAAACAATAGATGTGGGCAAGATTGTGGAGAACTAGGAACACTTTTACACTGTTGGTGGGGATGTAAATTAGTTCAACCATTGTGGAAGACAGTATGGTGATTCCTCAAGGATCTAGAACCAGAAATACCATTTGACCCAGCAATCCCATTACTGATTATATACCCAGTGGAATATAAATCATTCTACTATAAAGATACATGTACACATATGCTTATTGCACCACTATTTACAATAGCAAAGACTTGGAATCAACCCAAATGCCCATCAGTGATAAACTGGATAAAGAAAATGTGGTACATATACACCATGGAATACTATGCAGCCATAAAAGGGAATGAGATAATGTTCTTTGCAGGACATAGATGAAACTGGAAGCCATCATCCTCAGCACACTAACACAGGAACAGAAAACCAAACACTGCATGTTCTTACCCATGAGTGGTAGTTGAACAATGAGAACACATGGACACAAGATAGTGAATAACACACACCAGGGCCTGTTGGGGATGATGGGGGGCAAGGGGAAGGAACTTAGAGTGTGGGTCAATAGGTGCAGCAAACCAAGATGGCACATGTATACCTATGTAACTAACCTGCACATTCTAGTCATGTATCCCAGAACTTAAAGTAAATTAAAAAAAAAAAAAAAGAAGAAAGAGAAAATTAAGGCAAGGAGAAGTTACATAGCTGAACTGATGTGGTATAGTTAGATGACAGGAAGTAATGGAAACTGACTGAGGTCTCCCAACCAGAGAGACCACCCAGCAGATAGGCAACATGTCTGCTGTATGCTCCTTGAGTAACTGCAACTAACCCAGGATGTACTGGGTAAGTTAAAAATCCTTGTTTTGTCTGGAACCTCCTATTAAAAAATTAAATTAATTTAGAAGATATGTAAAAAACCAGATGACTCCTTTTAAAAATACCCAAACAGTTGAAGTTTATTTTTAATAATTTCCAAGTCATATAAAATGTATTTTGATCCTTGAATATATACTGTTCCATAAATATTTCAGAACCTATATTACAGGTTAAGGGCTTAGGATTCAAAAATAAAAATCACAGTCCCTGCTTTCAAACAGCTTGAACACATCTGTTACACTAGAATGTTGGTAACCTGTGGATGCCAGTGAAATTTATGTCCCTCTGTATGGAGGGGAAAAAAGGTGATTTGATAGACTACATTTTTTCCTTTAAATATAGGGCCCAAACATGATAAAGGATCAGGCAAAAAGTCTCAGGATATTTCTAGCATCTAGCTGGTATTGAAATATTCTATTATACTGGTGATTTCAAAACACATAAAACTTTAAATGTCTTCATAAATATATTTAAAAATTAAATTAATTAAAAATATTTGTGCAATTAATACAGGAAAAATACTTGTCGATTTGATGTCATTAAATAATGATATGTTTGCATAACCACTGTATTACACAAGAATCACATGCAAATAAAATGCATGTAATTTACTAGGTCTGCTGGAATTAATATTCATAAAAATTAAAAACATTTCTTCATTTGAAATCTCAGATGAAAACATGAGTTCTCATCATTAAAAATGTTATCACACACTTGCTTATTTCAGTTAAAATGTTTTTCAAATCAGATGATGTTTTCTGAGTTCCAAAAATATACTGCTACCCAAGAGAACTAAAATCAACTTTATGTGTGAGTTCTTAATTTTTCTGAAGAGCTTATTGTGAAATAATTTGCCTTTTCCACAGTGTGCTCTGTGACACTTACAGCATATCTCCTTAAATAAAACAACTGGCTTTTAATATATATTTTGGTTGGGATGCTGTTCATAGCTGTGCTTTAAAGAACTTCTTAGTCTCCACCAAAGTGCCTAATTAATGTGGTGAAACTCTTATTATAAAGTGCACCACAAAAATGATAAATTATTTCTTAGTTATCGTTTCGCTGTCTCCTTACTGAGGTTCTCATTCCTGGCTTAGAGTGAAAGTGAAAATATACACAGATGATTTGCAATTAAATCATATTTTTAAATTTTTTAAAATTTATTTGATACAAACAATCTTAAATGTTTAGATCAGTGGACCACATATGTATAATTTTGCTTTGCAATTCACTCTAGGGGGACTCAGGAGGACCGCTGATGTGCCCAGAAAACGACAGGTGGTTCCTTGCTGGTGTGACCTCATTTGGATACCAGTGTGCCCTGCCTAATCGCCCCGGAGTGTACGCCAGAGTCTCAAGGTTTACAGAATGGATCCAAAGCTTTCTACATTAGAGCATTTCTTAAACCAAATGGGAAAGTCAGATTATTTTCACATTCTACTCTAGAAATCATGGAAATTAAGTGTTTTGTACAAAATTTTTTAAAAGTTACCAAAAGTCTTTATTCTTACATATGACAATTAAATGCTAGGGGGCCAGGGAAGCAAAATTTTAAAAATATTAAAATTCATCTTGGCAATAGAGTAACTTTAAAATACCATTAAATACATTTTTATTTCATTGTGAGCAGCTATTTCTTCACAGATCTCATTTCTTAAATTCTTAATCATTATTTTTATTATTTACTGCTATTTAAAGGGGTGTTATTTAAAAACATATGCCATATACTTAAGAAATTTTGAGCATAATTAAAAAAAGAAAGAAAATAAAATGTTTTGCCCATAGTATGTCACTGTTGGAAATAAACTGCCATAAATTTTATAGTTCCAGTTTAGCTTGCTATTAGCAGAATCTCAATAGTTTTCATCTCAATCATTTTTCTGTTTTTTTTTTCTATCAAAATGCATTCTTATTTCGACATATGCATAACCTTAGTATTTTCCCCACTAATTGAAAATATTTATTGTGAGCTTATATCACAGGTCTGGACTAAATTGACTTTACATTCCTCTTAAATAAGCAAATTAAATAAAAGATAAATTAATTAATATGGTCATTGTATATTAGATAAATTTTTGCCTGGATTATGTATACTGTCTATTTATTTCAAGCTAGTGTTTTTAAGTCTCCAAAAAATAATCAGACATACCAAAGAAATGCACCTATTACAAATGCTGGTCTTGGTTTATGTGTGTTACAGTGAATTTCTAATATGTGAAAAACTTGTTTAGACACAGCTGAATTGCCCATGAGAAGGTCAAATATGTGTAATAAATGAATTTGCTTCACTTGTTTAATCTCTTGGATCATCTCCAGAATAAGTGCAGACTTCAATTTAGCTCACCACACAGAATCTGTTGATGTATTTGGGGAGAAAAAAAATCATACTTAGTTAATACAAAACAACACACACACATGCACACACACACACACACACACACATTCACACATTCTCGCATGGATAATATAATAGAAGAGAGAGTAAGGTTAAAAGAAGTTGAAAGAAGGGACCAATCTGTATGCATTGACCTTATGGAAGAAAGGAGACTTGAACTTCATCAGGAAATAATAATTATTACAGAGGCATTGAAAAGGATATTGGGGATCCAGTGTGCAGGTGGGAGTCAGTTAAGGGAAAGGGGTCAATAGAGAACCATGTGTTGTCATACCAAAAGACTCTCTCTCTCTGGCAAACAGTCAGATAAAGGGCAAAAAATGTTATATGAAGATGTGGCCAGATGATGGAAGACTGCAAATTCCCGTTAAGGAATTGTAGAATTCATTCTTTGGACAAAAATCAGAAGCCACTCGTTTAGGTCCATTTTCATGCTGCTAATAAAGACATACCCAAGACTGGGTAATTTATAAAGGAAAGAAGTTTAATAGACTCACAGTTCCACATAGCTGAAGAGGCCTCACAATCATGGTGGAAGGCAAAGGAGGAGCAGAGTCACTTCTTACATGGAGGCAGGCAAAAGCGTATTTGCAGGGGAACTCCCATTTATAAAACTATCAGATCTCTTGAGACTTACTCACTACCATGAGAACAGTATGGGGGAACCACCCTCATGATTGAATTCTCTTCACCTGGCCCTGCCCTTGACACATGGGGATTATTACAATTCAAGGTGAGATTTGGGTGGGAACACAGCCAAACCATATCACCACTGAACACACTATACTTTTTCATCTTTCCAATGGTCGGATTCTAACAGTTGGGAAAGACAGACTTATCAGCAGGGTATTTGTTTTTAGCACCTGAAGATTGTTCCATATTTCTTCTCCATTTCCAACATATAGCAAAAATATATTCTAAAAATGCTAACACTTAAAACAGATACAGCATGTATTTCTTTTCATTTTTTAAAGGTTAGCTAAAATTTTAAGAAACTGCTAAGACAGCATCACTACCATTTTCTAATAAAAGAAAAGTTCTTTTTTTTTTGTCTCAAAAAGCGACATTTATTTGAAGAAAAATAAATGACAAGATGTCCATCCCTTGGTTCCCTTCCCTCCCTCTTCCTGCTGCTCCTCAGTTCCCACCAAGACTGAGCTCTGGCTTGGGCTATGTGGCAGGACAGCCCCTCAGATGAGGTCAGCAACATTTTTTCACCTCTAGTCGCTTATAGGTTTAGTTGTTGATACCAGAAAAGTTACCCAGACCTAGATAAAGATCAAGGGCAAAAGCAAGGCGTATCTGCATTGATTTGCTGTTTTTGTCTTGCAACTGCTATGGTGGCAAAGACAAGGGGGAACACCCAGTTTTCCTCCACAGTGTCCACACAAGAGGGAGAAATCCATGACAGTAGTTTGGAGGAAAAAGATTAGGTCCCAGCAGCTGGTCTCCATTCTACCCAGAAAGATAGGTAGCCAAGAAAAGAAGGAGGAGTGCTACATGTTGGCAGAGCTCAGCTTCAAATGCAGCTGCTCATTCTCTCAGTCTATGAGCAGCTGAAAACAGGCAATGCTCATTGATTTCTATGTTGCCCCCTAGCTTTGCCAACCAATGTTAGTTGTGAATTGTGTTAAAGAAAGTACCTTATTATGTAACTGAAAAGAATTCATAGGGAAAATATTAGACATAACCATCCCTTCCATTCTTAGCACATTTAAAGAGTAATTTGTTTTCAACTTTATATATTGATGCAAACATATCTGTACTTTTTTCACATAAGAGTTTTAGACAGGACTAGTGATCATTCTTCAGAAACAAGAACTCTTTATTTGGTTAAAAGGAGCACAGGGACATATGAAGACCAGACAGTTACAACACTCTCTTGAGAAGACCAAGGCATAAGCATTGAAGAAACTAGGAGATAAGACAGAAAGGACCCACCGTTTTCTATCTCAAGCAAACTCTCATCAATGAATGTGTGATCATTGATGGGTTCCAATCCATTTTCACACAATTTTATGGTTCCTTTCCTTCCTGAAATGTCTGTGTGCTGTGCTTATCTCCACACTGATGGTGACTATTCACCTGGTCTCAACCACAAGACCTCTTTGTATACTAATATAGTTAGAGGCTAAATGCAGCAAGGGAAACTTAGATAAACTCGGCAACTATCTGTCTCAAGTGTCAATCCCAAACCCCAAACAACCATCTTTGTTTAGTGAGCAAGAGAGGGACCACACTGATTCCAGAACCCTCAGAGAGCTGCTTGTCATTATATAGGCAACGTGTGAAGACATATGATTTATATTGTGTATGCCACTTTTGTTCAAATTGACTGCATTATTGTTTATGCATCTATTAACAAAGTTACATTATTACAAAATCTGTTGAATTGTAAACTAAAAATAATTATAAGGCACGTGTCTTGCACAATTGAAATCAGACAATCCTTGCCTCTAAGTAAAATGTTTGAGGAGGTTTATATCACACTTAATGAAATAGCTTCTTATTTCTGAAGAGATTTCTTAGAATTCTGACCGAAAGCAGAGAAACTGAAAGATGAATCATTTCTAGAAAACAAACTTTTTCCATGGTACTACATTTGCGTCTGTGTGAATTTCATTGATAACAGTAATAAATTTCTTTAATCAAAACAGCATGTATTGAACAATGAGATGCCATAAAAATAAATATTAGAACAGTTAAATTTTATCAAACACTTATGCAAAGGTAAAATATTTTTGCACACTGTAAATTTCAATACAATATACATTACATTAACTAGATTACAACTTATGAAAGGTGAAAGAAATAAAAATAATTGCTTCTAACACACGTAATCCCAATGTGTTGATAGTAACTTGATCTGCATTGTCCATTTCATTTGCTTGATGTTTGGGTGCATCCTTTAGCAAAATAAGCATGTCTCACTCCATCATTAGCACAGCATATTTTGTAAGTGAAATTATAAACATATAAAAAATTACTACAATATTTGCCTCAAGGGGGGAGCTTACAGTTCGTCTTGCAGATCCTTTGTGATTTCAAGCCATTCCAAGCTAATGTTCTGATGCCATTCCTTATACAGATCCCGAATTATAAAACTCTGGAACCAAGTCAATGAGTTATTATACTTCCATGCCACTTTCTTTTCTGGTGCTCTTTGAAATCCACAGTGTAGACTGGTTTGGACTAGTTTTTGTTCTTCCTTTACTGAAAAACATAAGAAAAAAATATGTTTAGTGCCAAAACTTTTTATTAAACTATGCATGTCTTGGTCCAAAGGAAAATACCTCAGTTATTTATGAAAGAGCCCTTCTCCTCTCAGTAGTGTATTTTCCCATTCTTACAAAAAATTCTAGATTATTCAAATATGTGAAGATGGCAAACAGTTCTTGTGAATTATGGACAAAACAAAACATATCTTCTCCTGTTGGATATTTCCTAACTTAGACTTAATTATTTTTGTTTTGGTGGTGGTTGTTCTTTTAATTTTTTTATTGCCATAGATTATGGGGGAACAGGTGGTGTTTAGTAACATGAGTAAGTTTTTTAGCGGTGATTTGTGAAATTTTGTTGTACCCATCACCTGATTAGTACACACTGTGCCAAATTTGTAGTCTTTTATCCCTCACCCCCTTCTCACCCTTTTCCCTGAGTCCCCAAAGTCCACTGTGTCATTCTTATGCCTTTGTATCCTCATAGCTTAGTTCCCACTTATGAGTGAGAATATATGATGTTTGGTTTTCCATTCCTGTATACTTCACTTAGAATAATAGTCTCCAATCTCGTCCAGGTCGCTGTGAATGCCATTAATTCGCTCCTTTGTATGGCTGAGTAGTATTCTACTGTATAAATATACCACAAATTCTTTATCCACTCAACATTTAGGTTGGTTCCACACATACGAACATGTGCCTGACACAATATTAAAAATTTCTGTTTTATTCACTAATTAAAAACCTTTATTTTCTTTGATCTGTTATTTTGGAAGTCTTCTGTCATTAATGTATGTTGAATTTCATGCCAAATAATCAAAACAATGTTATTATACTACGTGTAAGGGTGCATCTATTCCCCTCGTCCCATCAGTTCTCCAGTCTTGCACCTAAGTTACTTGATTTCTGGAAGCTTACTGGTGCCTCAGTCTCTGAAACCAATGTGGTTCAATAGCAGATTCGTGCTTTGGTAACTAAACAGTATCTGAGTTCCTCCAGATCTGAGATACAACTTCACCCTTGTTAGATTTGGAATTCTGGCCCACATTTCCAGCCTGTGTCTAGGGTTCTGCTATCTTCTGTCTTTCCATAAAATGATAACTTTTCAGGCACCTGCAAAAGTTATCTGTTCCTGAGTTTACCCAAGTCATTCTCTTTATTTTATTTTATTATTTTTTGAGATGGAGTCTCACTCTGTCACCTGGTTGGAGTGCTATGGCGCGATCTCAGCTCACTGCAACCTCCACGTCCCAGGTTCAAGAGATTCCTCTGCCTCAACCTCCCAAGTAGCTGGGATTACAGGCACCAGCACCACACCAGGCTAATTTTTGTATTTTTAATAGAGATGGCGTTTCGCCATGTTAGCCAGGCTGGTCTCAAACTCATAACCTCAGGTAATCCACCCAAGTTGTTCTCTACTGGATGCCCTGGCAAAATCTAGATTTCTTTGGGCTGGTTCCCTCAGAATAATCTTTTGCCTGGAACAAAAGTGTTTGTGTGTCCCAGTTCACTGTGTTGTGCACTTACTTGCTCCCTGACCACCCCAGCCCCAGTTCCCAGCATCTGCCTCAGTCCTCACAGGCTTCTCCTCATCTTCTCCTCTCCATATACCAGACATTGCAGAATTCCCTCAAAGACAGAAAATAACTATTTCTAAACAAATCTGACCATTACTCCTTTAAACTATTGCTTAATTCACTTAGATTTAACCATTTTTGTTACAAATAAAATATTCTGTCCAAATTTTATGGTTTGTGAATTCTCATCCAAATAAGTAAGATCAACACTTTATTCTACCAAGTCATCTAACATGGATGGAAAATAAGCCAAGGAAGCTTACTAAAAGCACAAAATCTTCTGAATGGTAAAAAAAAAAAAAAAAAAAAAAAAAAAAAAAAAAAAAAAAAAAAAAAAAAAAAAAAAAAAAAAAAAAAAAAAAAAAAAAATTATTAATGTGGCTTTTGGGTAGAATTAGTATTTCATTTAAGGATTACTACCCCATAAGGAGGCTGGGGGCAGTGGCTCATGCCTGTAATCCTAGCACCGTGGGAGGCTGAGGTGGGCAGATCACTTGGGGTCAGGAGTTCGAGACCAGCATGACCAATATGGTGAAACGATCTCTACTAAAAATACAACAATTAACCGGATATGGTGGTGCATGCCTGTGGTTCCAGCTACTTGGGACGCTGAGACAGGAAAACTGCTTGAACCTGGGAGGCAGAGGTTGCAATGAGCCAAGATTGTGCCATTCATTGCACTCCAGCCTGGGCAACAGAGCGAGACTCCATCTTAAAAAAAAAAAAAAAAAAAAAAAGAATTACTACCCTGTAAGGAAACGAGTTATTTTGAACATGACGTGGAATGATAGAAACCATTGTGTGTACCAGATTGGAATTTAAACTTTCTGCAAGGTACCCAGATAATAATGGAGTAGAGTCTTTGATGAAGTTTCTCCTTGCTTTCCTGGAAGAAAGAAAAAGGGGAGGATCTAAGAACAAATGAATTCAGTATTACAATTAATCACAGCATCTGGAGGTGCTGTGTTTTGGTTTATGTTCTCACTCTGAGAATTTCAAACAAGTGAAAACTCCACAGATCTTTAAGCTGTAAAAGCCTGGGAGAGATTTTGAATGAATAGAATCGCCACCATAATATACTACTTGGAAGAAAGGAAGCAAATAAGGAAGCAGTTACTTGGCACTTTAATGATTTTTACTTTATAAAGAGGAATATATAAATAAAAAGTTCAAATCATCTTTTCAAGCACATTTGCTACTTTCAGGTCTTCCTTAACAGTTTGGCTGGAAGGAAGGATTTATGTCAAATTCTCCTTCTATTTCACTCCTTTCCACAGCATTAAATCATCTTTCCATCTATAGTCTTAGAAATCAGAGCAAGAAATTACATATTTACTGTTCTTTTATTCTGTACAAAATACAAAAAAAAAAAATTCTTTTTTTTCTTTTCTTTTTGAGAGAGTCTCACTCTATTGCCCAGGCTGGAGTATAGCAGCATGATCTTTGACTCACTACAACCTCCACCTCCTGGGCTCAAGTGATTCTCCTGACTTGGCCTACCGCATAGCTGAGATTACAGTCACACACCATCAAGCCTGGCTAATTTTTGTATCTTTTTAGGAGAGGTAAGGTTTCACCATGTTGGCCAGGCTGGTCCCAAACTCCTGACCTCAGGTGATTTGCCCACCTTGGCCTCCTTAAGTGCTGGGATTACAGGCATGAGCCACCTCATCTAGCCCAAAAAATATTTTAACTGTGTTCCACATATATACTAGAACTCCAAAAGGACACAAAGTATAGTATTAATTCGCTAGGCTTTATTTATCGTTACTCAAAATGTTTTATTTTAACATCCAGCTAGTTACAGTTTGGATTCTTTTGAAAATTTATGTGAATCATTTAAAACTGACATGTACTTAATTTTTTTCTGGATCTTTTATTACTTAATGGTTTCTTTGGGGTTTCTTTCAGAAAAAGAAGAAGATGCAGTAAGGTCAAAAGAGAAACATGAATTTGTTTGCAGGTCTTTCCTGATGGAGGCAGTCTCTTGACCAGTTCTTAGTTAAACCACTCAGACAAAGATGTCTACTTTATTCTGGCAAACATGCTCTTATATAAACAGAACAGCTTTTCCTTTTTTTTTCTTTTGACACATTTATATGTCATTTTTTGTTTGAAAATGTAGAAAATTTTTATTTTATTTAATTATTTTCATTTTTATTAAAAAATTGACACATGGAAAAACTTCTCTAACTCAAGGTTATGGGTAAGCAGATACAAAAGTCATAATATTTCCCCAGAAATCTTGCTGGTAAAATACAGGATTTTATTTCAAGATACCTGCCAAAAAGTGGCCTATTTTAACCACTGTATTTTATTTCCTATTCTTAAAAGATCTTTATGAAATAAAACAGAAACCTGTAGCTTGAATTTTAAAAAGTAATACAAAGTGAACCTACAAATATCAGGTCTTACATGTAGCTTGATGTCTAGATTGAAAAGTTCAGCATTAATTCTTTTATTTCATAAACAAGAAGCAGTATAGTATAGTGCATATGCTGGAAGTTTACAAATATCCAAATTTCAGATTCACCTTAAACACTAGCTACAGGACCCAAGGCAGAACAGGTAACCCATCTCAGACACCATCTGCTCAGCTGAGAAATACTAACAGAAGGGTAACTGCTTAATAAGGCTTGTGAAGATTAAATGATACATTAATTCTATAATCAATGTATACCTTATTAGAAGTGTATATAGGATTGTATGTGCAGGATTTCTTAAGGCATATTAAAATACAATTAACTTTATACTAATAGTTTTAAAACATTTCTGAAAACCTATTTAAAGTTTTTCAAATTGTCTCTACATATATGAGTTATTTACCTTTTATGTAGCATCTGGAAACAACAGGTTCCAAAAGCAACCAGTATCAGTAAGAGCAGCGGTATTGTTGGTATAACAACATAAATTAGATTGGGAATTATACCTACAAAATAAAACAGTCTTCATGTGAAAAGATAGTTGAGGAAGAATTCTAACACAAAAATTTGTAATAATTTTTCAAAAAAAAAGGTGAAATTCAGTTATCACTAAATTGATCCCAAAGTTCTTCTCAAAATGTTGAAAAATCTAATGAAATAATATACAGTCATGTACCACATAGTGACATTTCAGGCAATGATGCACCACATATAAGACAGTGGACCTATAAGATTATAATGGAGCTCCCCTATACAGGTGTACCATCTTTTCTATTACATATCCCATTTTATGCATTTCTGTTTAGGTAGGTTTTGATCAATACCATTGCGTTACAGTTGTCTACAGCATCAGTACAGTAACATGCTGCAGGGGTTTGTAGTCTGGAAGAAATTGGCCATATCAAATAGCCTAGATGTATAGTCAGCTATATGATCTAGGTTTAAGTACACTCTACGATGTTCGCACAATGACTAAATCACCTAATGGTGCATTTCTCAGAACATATCCCCATTGTTAAGTGGTACGTAACTATTCATGTTTTGGTAAAAATTAAAAACAAAACTTTACTGAACTGAAAATTGAATTGTACTGAATTGTAGTGATATCAGACTGTTCCAATTTGATATCCATACTTCCAAAACTACTATTACATCAGCAATTCAGACATGGACTAGCTTTCACAGTATATTAATAATCTTAGCTAACTGATTTCATTATTCCTTCTCAATCATTACTTACAAAAATGAGTGCTTATTAAAAATAATTATTAAAATTATTGTGGATATATTGGATATATCATTACCTAGCCAATAAGCTTAGTGCTATGATTATATGCTAGTCACTGGGATTAAAATGAAATATGTAAATATTAACTGATGATACAGTAATGACTCAGAGACACAAGACTCCAGTGGCACAAAGACTTGATCTTAATTAAATTCTAAAATGAGTTATTTTTTAATCCTGTTCCATAACATTTGATAATGCTAGATGTTCTTAGTAAAATTAAAAAACTGTGGCACCAAAATCCCATACAACTTAAAATTACTTTAATAAACATTTGTTCAATTTCACAAGAGAAAAAATTTTTCCAATGTGATTATTTACCGATTTTTTTCTTTTTTGAGACAAAGTCTTGCTCTGTCTCCCAGGCTGAAGTGCAATGGGGCAATCTCGGCTCACTGCAACCTCCACTTCCTGGGTTCAAGCGATTCTCCTGCCTCAGCCTCCCAAGAAGCCATGATTACAGGCGCCTGCCACCATGCTCAGCTAATTTTTATATTTTTTAGTAGAGACAGGGCTTTGCCCTGTTGGCCAGGTTCGTCTCAAACTCCTGACCTCAGGTGACCCACCTGCCTCAGCCTCCCAAAGTGCTGGGATTACAGGTGTGAGCCACCGTGCCTGGCCTAGTAATCTTTTTAATTAAGTTTAGATGTTCTGAATGGTTTTAAAACCAGGCACCTGAAAAGTGAAAAGCACTAAGCCTTAATATCATGTCTATGCAAGCAAAACAAATTGAAGAACTATGCATTTAGCTTGCAAATTAAAAGTCATCATCATGACTAATCTAAATAATTCTGGTCAAAGTGGACCAGATGTGTAGATAAAGCTTTCCACTGAACTGCGCATCACTTCATTTGTTAACAGAAGACAAACTCATGAGGTCCAACAACAGGGCATCTGAGCAATAATTTGCTGTTTCCACCCACTCTTGTTTGACTTCAAGCAATTTAAGGATTCAACCAATCTCTAGACATGTATCAGCACACCTTTGTTTGCTCTCCACTGAATGTGCCAATTTGCATCATGACACCTATGTCTTGTTAGAGAAGTTTCTTGTAGACCCAAAGTTGTTTTTGTTGTTGTTGGCAGTGTTTTTACTGTTGTTGTTTGTTTGAGACAGGGTCTCACTCTGTTGCCCACTCTGGACTGTAGTGTCATGATCACTGCTTATTGCAGCCTCAGCTCCCCAGGGTCAGGTGAGTCTCCCACCTTAGCCTCCCAGTAGCTAGGACTACAGGCGTGCACCACCATGCCAGGCTAGTTTTTTGTATTTTTGTAGAGATGGGGTCTTGACAGGTTGCTCAGGATGGTCTTGAATTCCTGGGCTCAAGTGATCCCCCTGCCTCAGCCTCCCAAATTGCTGGGATTACAGTGGCGTGAGCCACTGTGCCCAGCCAGATCCAAATTTTCATGTGGATCACGTAGTTTAGTAACACTTTAAAGAAAACCAAACAGGTTTTTCTATTCAAATACTAGCTTAACATAATTTTTTCTAATCTAGTTGAAAAGTAAATTTCCATAGGACCAAACTTAGTGCACCACTTCCCCAGGCAAGAAAAGTTTCACTGGAGTCAACACGAAGCAGCGTTTGAAAGTACAGTTCAGTTCTTGATGAAGTTAAAGACACATGAAGTAATTACCTGCTTCAGTAACAACCACATTTTGATGGGTGTCTCCTGGTTGATTTGTAAGATAAGGCTTTTCTACAGGCGCTGTTGGATTAATCTCTGTAAATAATAAGTATCAGCATCATATAGGATGATTAAATAAGAGAATTGAAAACATATATAAATATGAATGTTTATTATAAAACAATAAAAATATAATTTTGATTTCTGAACATCTTACAGCTAATAATATATATTCCGAATTTAAATTTACATGAAATTATCTATCTTTGATAACATTTAACTATATTTGAATAAACATTTAATTATCTTTGAATAAAAGATGCACTTGATATATTCTCCCTTGAAACTCCAAACTCCATTCAGCAATCAACAGTGGGTCTGTGCTGATGACAGCCTGCTGCAGGCAATAATGGCAGACCAGGAACAAAGTTAAGTGAGGATAACCAAGAATTGGTAAGCTTCAGAGTGTGATATACTCAATGCAATTCAGGGACAAGCAAGATAATTTCTTTACTAATATCAGTGTATTATTCAGGTTTTCCCTTGCGATAATAATCAGATGACTGTATGTAGATTGCATTTGGAATTGATGATTCAAGCAACAATGTTCTAAGGCACATTTCTGTTCTGCACATATAATGCCATCCTTAGATTTGCTCTTCAAGAGTGTCTACTGTTAAAAATAATACTACTATTGAATTAAAGCTTGCAAGTTTCTTTCACTAGTTTTATAGATGTCTCTTCTATTGCCACACGCTTTATTTTTTATTGTTTTTCTAACTTTTACTTTAAGTTCAGGGGTACATGTGCAGAATGTGCAGGTTTGTTACGTGGGTGAACATGTGCCATGGTGGTTTGCTGCACAGGTCATCCCATCACTGAAGTATTAAGCTCAGCATCCATTACCTATTCAGCATCCATTAACTATTCTTCCTGATTCTTTTCCTCCTGCCACACACTTTAAAATTGTTGGCATTTCTTGTCACAATTTGGTATTGCTCAATTTTCTATTTTTCTTTTCCTTAAGGAACTATTTGTTAAATTAATAATTCAATGAAAGTAAACTGAATTATTTTTTAAAACCTGTACATTTGTTACCATTTGTTCCAAAAGTGTAATTTTCTACTTACTTTTGTCAATTGAAATAGGAACACATGTAACATCTTATATAGTTTTTAGTATACAAAAGATTTTAATTTAACATTTACCATTATTACATTATCTAATAATGTCAGAGTCTCCCTTTGTTGGAAATTTAATCGTATACCATCCTGTAGTAATATTTGTTACTCTTGTATACAAATTTTACCCTGACATCTTAATAGCCTCCTCTGATTCAGTCCTAAACTATACCTGTTCTTCTATAGTATTTAGTCACCCTATGCCTACTCACTTGGCATTTTTTAATGAATAATATAAATATTATGCAAAATATCACTAAAACTTAAGCAGTGATTACATAACCAAGGAATTTAATCTAACCAACATCCTTTACAAAGCAGACACTAAGCTCCAGGAAGGTTAACTAAGTAGAAAAAAAAAAAGGATTAAATAATGAAATAAAAAATTAAAATCCTGAGCACATTAATAAGACCAACAGTAAACCTCTGAATGTGGTTCAAAACAATAACTACATAAAAATATTTTAATCAATATAGATTATTTGAACATTTGGGTAGAATGTAGAAGATAAAAAAGAATAATTTTATATCTTAAATGCTCTTGCATGAGTAATGTAAACCTAGTAATGTAAACAAGAAAAGAAGATTGTAAGATTTATAGTGTCCTAAATAATGGCATAAGTTTGAATGCAAAACTTAAATTATATATAATACAATGAAGGGTCAAATAATTGATCTATGAACTCAAAAGAAAGGAGAAGGCAACAATAATGTGGTATTAAGAATAATGCATAATATTGTATTTGTTTTATTCAATATTTTAAGTACATAGAATGTCACAAATTTAAAATATCAGAGAATTTCAACTTTATAATTCTCCAAGAGAAAAATAAAGGACATAAGCGTGTAACAGACTCAGTTTTGCAAAGGCTTCCAGGAGGGTAATGATGGGTTTAGCAACCAAGGTGGTTAAAGAATAAACTCACCAGGGATGCAAAAAGTTGCTTAATGCACTCAAGAGCAGGATAAATCTAAGAGAAGGGTAAGTCTAATCCAAATAATCCTTTGTGCTTTATGTTATTACGAGAAAAACAATAATGTAATTTCAAGAGAATAATGGAAGCAGCAGTCCTCAACTATAATTACCTTATGTGAGCAGATATTATGAGTTCAAGAAAACACCCCTTCAGAAGAGTTAAAATGACACAAACACTGAGGAGAAAAAACAGCTAAGAGATCTCAAAGCCTAAGGATGTAACTTGACTTTCTCAGATGATTTTTAAAAATGAGTCCACGGAGTTTTTGTTAATCCCTCTTTCAGTCAAATATCTATATTCAGATGATCTGTCCCATTCAAAGTAATTCAAATTTACTATATTTTTAATCTAGAGCCCACGCCAATATAGCTCAAGTCAATGTAATCTTCCCATTTGCTGCATATGACAAGTAGTGGGAGATTTCAAAAGAAAGCTAACTGAGGGGGCATATTTCAAGAATGGGAATCATAGGGAGAACAAGCCACTTCTTCCTACTTTTTCCACTATGGGGCAATGAGCTATGATAGTCTTATTTTTATTGAGTACCACATGTCAAATATTATACCATAAAATGATAAGCAAATTATCCAGGAGAAAGTGCATTGTTCTCTTAAGTTCATGAGATAAAGAACTGCTGTTCACATGTGCAGGTCTACAGGTGCTTTGGTAACTTACACCTATTTCCCACATGTTACAGTAACTGTTTAAAATAATTTAAAATAGATATTTATTGTTTATAAAATCTATTTACAAAAATCATGTTGTTTTTAATGTTAGAAATGATTATTTTCTCTTAAAGACACCTCTTCAGATGTTTTTATTTACTCTCTTCTTTGAGCTCATTGGGCAGTTTGCTCTACAGGATATGATATGCTTTAGTACACAAGTGATATGACAAGCTGAAGGTAATTTTCTATTTCACAGCAGAAAAACAAAAAGAGCCAAAGGTAGTGAAAATTAAGGACAAAACTTAATATAATGAAATATGCACAAAATCTTTTGTACCTTCTTTCACACTGCTTACCTGGTTCATACTTGCAAATATAATTGTGCTTCATGTTGCACCTGTCATCATTCCACTGGTAAAGGTAGGGACCCCCAAGGCCAGGATTGGCAGTTGGTTGGTGATACATCACAACACACTTTTCACTTCCACAGGAAGGTTCATCTGCGTACCAGTTTCTGCAAACACAGAGTAACACGAACACTCAGATATATGCCTCCTAAGTGATTCTTCTTGTTCTATTCTTGACATCCTCTATGGGCAACAGAGTCCTCTCCCTACCTTGTGGAGTTCCCCAGAGCACCTGTCAACTGCTCAGGATCCATACTCACCGGTACTGGGAACTGCTTCCATCAGACCACTGGTAGAGATCTGGGCAGGCACCAGAAGTTTGCCCATTTCCATTCCTCCAAAGCCCTATCCAGAAATCGCCATCAGAAATCCCTGTTCCAGGTTTTGTCAAATTTTGCAACATGCTCTCTATTAACTTCTGTTCTGCTTCATTCTCAAGGCTGAGGAGGACTCCTCCCTCACTCTCACAAGCCATGCGCGCCTCCTGAAAGCTCACTCGGCTGGACAGTTCATGGAAGTAGGCCATTTTGTAGCAGGGATGCTTGAGGTCAGCAAAACACACCTTTTGGCCTGAAAAAAAAAAAAAAAAGATGCCCATATATTGATAATCTGAACTCTACTTGTAACACCACTAAGAACCAAAATTTAAGAACCAATGCTTCTCCCACTGGATTATTTTGTAAAGTTTATTTTCTAGCCTATTGCTTGCAATTTGTAAAAGCAAATTGATTCCCTAGTAAAGTTGGAACATAAATTTTTAAACCCAGTACTTCAAGAAAGGTTTGTTAAGGGAAGTTATAATTCTTCTGGCTTAGATTTTATAAACCAATTAACATAGGAAATGAAAATAGCTAAAAGAATTTCAGGAGTGTATATTAAAGTGAGCTAAAACTTTATGAAAGAAGAAGAACAACTCATAAGCCAAATTAATTATCAAAAACAAGTAAAATAAAATGAAACAATTTTATATAAGGTGTTCTGAAAGAGATACACAGTGGCAAATTTAAGGTATAAATATTTGTTTTATTTGTATACCCAAAAGTAAATCTATTAACATTGAAAGTTTAAAGAGGACAGAATGAAGGTAATTGGTAGTATTAATTAATTAGTATAATATTACATTGAAAGTGACAGAGTTGACTTCTAAAGTACTCATTATCTCTGAAAAAATCTCACTACCAGTTTTTTTGAGTATTTTCTCTAGGGAGATATTGTGTGTAAACTCCAATTCCTAGGACAATGTCTTCTCTCATTTTACAAAGATAACTCTGATAAGTGATCAATTGCAAATAAAAACTCCCAGCTATGAACATAGATAAATAAGTACTTTTTTTAAAAAAAGAAATATGTTTTAAAGGTAAAAAAATGATGGCTTAGAAAACAGTGGAACAAATATATTGCAAAATAAAGGAGCTAGTAATATCTTATCAATGGCTGACTAGTGTTGATTTCTCTCAATTTAGTTGGGAGTAGAAATTTGGCTGAAATTTGGCCAAACTGGTCTTTCAAAGACAGTTAAATA
The DNA here is from genome assembly GCF_001604975.1 of Cebus imitator. NCBI lineage: Eukaryota > Metazoa > Chordata > Mammalia > Primates > Cebidae > Cebus > Cebus imitator. The sequence continues at coordinate 3,823,230 of NW_016107322.1, forward strand.
ATTAGCTGGAAACAAGGTAATAAACATTTTGCAAACTTGAGAACAAATTATTTGTCAGCTTTAGAGGCTCTACTTACACATTAACACATATAAAATAACAATGGCTTCCTCTCATTTAAACTTAAAAAATTCCATTAGTTCCTTTATGAGTTTGAAAGTAATATTACATTTTTAAACTTTCCCTAGCTCAGAATTTTATTAAACTTAAATACAAATTTATTTAAATTTACCTTTCTCTGTAGTTAATCTTACTACCGGTGGTTTTATTGCATATTTCTTCAGGAATAAAGATTAGGATGAACCAAATATCCAAAATCTATGAATAAATACATACATACTCTAAATTGGAAAGTGAAGTTTAAAATCTATTTTTTATTTTAAACCTGTGTTTTAAAGGTTTTTATATTACAGGATTCAGTTTAACCACCTATCCTGACATCTATTGACTATGTACAGTATATACTATACACAATAAAGTCATTATTTTTAGTATACTGAAAATCAATTTGTTTTAAAATATTAGACAGAACCACAAAAAACGCTTAAAAGAATTTTTGAGACCTCATAATGGAATTCTGCTCTAATAACATTTGTGAAATCTTAAACACATGGTCAAAAAGAGTTTGAAAAAAAAACTCAAAATTAAATTTTACATACCTCTACATTAAGTGGTGTTAATTTTCCTAGTAACCTAGGGAAATAACTGTAAATATTCATGATCATATCAAGTCATAATAAAGTCATGTATATTTATGTTTACATATATATATCAGAGAAAGAAAGAGAAAGAAAAGAGGGATGGAAGGAAGGAAGGAAGGTGGGAGGGAGGAAGAAAGGAAAGAAAGAGAGAGAAAAAAAGAGAAGGAAGGAAGGAAAGAAAAGAAAGAAAGAAAAGAGAAAGAAAGAAAAGAAAAAAGAAAAGAAAAGAAAAAGAAAGTAGGAAAAGAAAAAAGAGAAAGAAAGAAAGAGAGAGAAAGAAGGAAGCAAAGAAAGAAAAGAAAGAAAGAGGTCAAGGATATTATGATATATAGGATTTAGCTAGCTCTACCAGCAATGGATTTTCTATTGTTCTATTGTCCACACTCATCCTTGTCTACCACTAAGAATGTATGCCGAAATTATAGACAATCTCCAGAATGATCATTCTGTCTTGTTTTGGTTTTCATTGCTTCTATTTTTATTCACCTCTGGTCTCTGCTCTCAACTTTTTAGGCTGCCAAGAATCCCTCTCTGTTACTATTTCTTATGCCCAAACTGCTTTCCATAGCCTCTTCTACTTTCTTAGTCTCTCCCTCTATTTTAGCTTAGATATGGACTTGGAAAATAGACTATCTATTACTTTATGTAAAATTAAGACAAATTACTTTATGCTAAGAAATTACGACATCGTTTCACTGCTTTCTTACAATTAATCTCCATCAATATTATTCTTGTTGGTATTTGTGGCCTTTTCTACTATGTATTTAGTTTTGTAGCCTATCAATAGAAGTTGTCAGTAGTCACAGATTTGTGGGGGTGGGGGAGTTTCTTGTATTTAAATACTGGCAAGAAAAAAAACATTCAAACTTTGTACTTTAATTACAGTACATCACACTGAGCCAGTGTATCATATCCATTCCCTTCTGGAGTCAGCAATTCATGACCTGTGATGACACTCAGAGGCAAAAAGGCTCAGAAATCAGCTGAAGGTCACTAACTTCTCAACAGTGTTTGAGTGATAGGCTTCCAATATCTTGACACCAACTGAGAACGCCTATCATAAAATAGTGGTTCTGGCAATGCAAGCAGGCCAAGAGTTGTTCCCTTGTCTCATTAACCGTGATCTTGACCCAGGAACAGTACACTGAAAAATGTGAACAAATTAACAGGCTGCCAAAATAGTTAATTAAAAATAACATGAGTATGAATGACAATGGGAAATGAATTAGAGGGAATTCAGGGGGACACATCAGCCTGAAAATACATATTCTTTGAGAGATAATCATGAAAGTCCCAATGGTTGACTCTGAAAATGTATTATTTTTTCAATATCCGAAGATTTTATTAGGTTTTGTGATGATTTTGTCATTTAAAATGGTTGTTCTCGGTCAGAGTTTAACAATGCCATTAAGCCTATATTTTCGTGCCTGTATTTTAGAAGCAAGCTGTTTCCATTTTCATCTACTACATCCTTTACATAGTTCTAAGTGTCCAAATATATCTTAATTACATTGCCTTAAGTTTTCAACTTGTTCAATTTTTCACTCCAAGAGCTTTCTGCCTTGGATTTTATCCCAGCAATTTTAATTATTAAATTTGTCCAACAAGATTATTTTGCAAGATGTCAAAAATGTCATATTAAAAAAAAACAACAACAACAGAGTAGCCAGACCTTTTAGTGAGTAAAAAGTGCTATATGTAACAAAGCCCCACACATTCAGGGGATTCCTGGGTATGCTGCATATGCTAAAAGTCACTGTTCATTATCTCTGATTCATTAAAAAATAAACACAACACAGATTTATTGATGATCATACAAAAATGGTGAAGTGAATTAACTCACTTATAACATTAAGATAGCATTTTTAATTAAATGCATGATAGCCTTAGGTTTCATGTGGAAATTTCTAACACCATTATGTTAGTTTATACAGATATAATAATAATCACTATCATCATTATCATCTATGGGCAGGAATTATATTTAAAAGAATTAACAATTAATACTGGGCAGACCCTGGATAATAGCCAGCTTGACACGCTCTGTGCCAGGCCATGTCTCTGGTTGTGGATAATAGAGCAGTCGTCAGGTCCTGCTTCGGGGAGTGGAGACTGTGATGCCCGCACAGCAGGGAGGCTCTCAGGGCATCCAGACAGCAGCCCATTGACAACTGGAACAGATACGTTAACTCTGAAGTTTGATCATCAGCTGTATCTAGAGTTTGAACTGAAAAGTCACCAACAGTTCAGATCTAGCAAGGCATTTTTCAGGAAATTATAAATATATTGCACAATTTGTGTGGTTTATATACAATCAGTTAAAGCTGACACTGTGAATTTCTTTACATTCAATTCTATTTTATTACTGATTTCCACCTTAGCGTGCAAATTCAGTCCAAGTTGCAGCAAAATCAGCAGAAGCAGCAGCTATTGAACCTCTCACCGCTATTTCAGCTGATCACATTTGGCTACTAATGCAGTGAAACTACAACAGCTGGGAAACAAACGTTGCCCTAATTCCCAGAAAAGTTTCGTTAATGCAGATCTTCTGGAGACAACTTTCCCACTTCTGTAAAAGCCAATCTTCCTAGAGAACAATTACAATTACCTCTTTTCTAATTATGTGAGATAACATGGAGAATTTCTCTGTCTCTTATTTTCAAATGTTATGGTTCAGATAAAATCTTTCACCAACATTTTATGGGATAGGTATTCAGAGAACCATAGAATGGGTTCTATTACACTAAGGTTACATTTATTCTAACTATAAATTACTACATGTCAACTAGCACCTGTAGTTGAAAACATCCTTTAATCGTGGGCTTATCTACAAGAGAGAGAAAAGATCTGCCCAGGATTCTACAAACACATTGAGAAATAAAATTCAAAATAAATTCTCTACAAACATATTTAAAAAATAAAATAAAAGATAATTTGTTTCCTAGATGTGCAGTAGGAGCTAATTTTTAAATCTAAAAAGTATTTAAATATGTAAGTTTTTCTGCACTGAATTTTTTAACATTTAAGTTCCTGGGTACATACATAGGATGTGCAGATTTGTTACATAGGTAAACGTGCGTCATGGAGGTTTGTTGTACAGATTGCACTAAATTTTTATAGAAATATTATATAGAATATTTTCTTTTATATAAAAGAGACTTTTTAATAAAATACATAAATTATTTTATGTATTAAAATATTTATTTTATATAAAATAAATATTCATCTTTATTAGTTTCACACACACAGCTACATAAACAGGCCCTTTTATTTAGAGAAAGTTATGATTATTAACATTCCTATCACTGTCACAACAAAAATTTCACCACTATTTCCATGAACAAGTAGATTATTTTTGTCTTTTATCTTATACATTAAAATTTCGATAGAGCTAAGTATTGGCAGAGGTTTAAATGCTTTTGGCAATGATATAAAAGTTGGGCCAAACTCATGAATTCATGGTAGTTTGCTTTTTCTTTTGAATAGAAAGGATCTATAATTTGCTTTTCTTATTGCTTATATTTATTTACTTTCTGATAATTGAGTGCTCAGTTAGTTATGAAAATAATAAATATTTTGTTATGTCTCACACTGTACTTATATATTATCAATATTAGAGGAGCATCGAATTTATATCACATTTTTCAATAAAAGTATAAAAGATGTATCACAAATTCCTACTGTTCAATTGTGATCTACCATGAGTTGCAAANAAAAAAAAAAAAAAAAAAAAAAGGTAAAAAAGAACATCCACATGGTAAATATTCCCCAAACCAGAATGACCTTAGAATGCTTTATTAGAATCACATAAGATATTTTTTCATAATTTCTTCTTTTCCCCCTCACAATCACACTGAGAAATATGTTGATACTGCTATGCAAGGTCAGAGATACCAATGCTAGCACTTTGGAACTAAAAAGACAAGGACTGGTATTCATTTTAAGGGTTCTGCTTTCAGTATTCAATAGTATACCAACTTCCTAAAATTTTTCCTTATAAAGAGTTTTATTATAATAAACTTTTATTTTTACAACACAGATTTTATAATGCACTTAATTGCATAGTGTGCTATGACTGGAATGCATTCTCTCACTTTAATAAACAAAACTAAATCTGTAGGTTGTGCTCATTTTATGATGGTGGCAGCAGCAGCAAGCCCTGCTTCTCCAGTTGGAAAATGCCATAAGCTTTCTGAGAAGAGGATGAGACTATTTTTTTTTTAAATCACAATATTTACAATGGAGATTAGAGTAAGTTGTAAGTCAAGTATCAGTGTGACTTAAGAGTTCACGTAGCCAATCAAAATGAATTAGCTTTGAAACCAAACTCTACATTTAAATTGTGGGTACTTGGGGTTATTTAATCTCCCCAAGCCTATTTTCTTACTTAAATAATGAGACCAGTTATGAATTTTGTAGAAATAATGATTCTAATAATACAGGCCTGAAATTTAGCAATAATTTAGAGTGCAACACCTCACTTCTACCACAATCCATGCTTTGGGATAAATTAGGAGATGACCTCTCCTGGTGAGAGATGGCAGAAAGGTCCCCCTTATAGACTGTTCAACTAGAAAAGTTGATTTTGCCTCCAGGTGGCCTGAGCTCCAGGGACTGGGCTTGCCAAGCTGAACTCCTTCTTCTATCTTTTTGGCATGTACCTCAGCACAGTGCACAACCAGCATAACTGTGTTTTAACCTTTTTAATATTCCTAGCAATCCCATGACAAAGGTCTTATCTGTTTTCAAAATGAGGCAAAATGGGCAGACAATAGCTGAATAATTTGCCCAAGTTTACACAGCTCACAAGTGCTGAAGCTGAGGTTTGGCACCAGGCCATCTGACTCTACAGTCCATGCTTTTACCAGATTTCTATGCTGTCTCCATATGTCTCAAACCTAATATAAAGGTGAAATATTTCATGAACAAAAGGGATTTATGAATACATACACTGTGCATGTTGTCTATGTCAGAATCATTGGCATTAATCTGTTATTCATTATTGAGCGGCTAATATATGCAAGAGTTTGTGCCCTGAGAGCTTGTTTCTAAACAGGTTCAGATTTTCTGTTACAGATATTTAAATAAGAATTAATGTTGCCTCTGTCTCAGATTTTCAAACCATATACGTCTTTAAGAATTTTTTCCCTAGTCTTTTTATTTTCCAAAATAAAACAAACCATGTCCAAATGGAATGCATTCCCCGTTACAAAGAGTATAACTTTAGCCAAGCTGTCATCCTGTGTTATATCATCAGGAATATGTTAAAACAATGAAAGAAACACTCTCACCTCATAGTTGCACACATCCATCTACTTGTATATGAATGCTTCACACAAAAGCTTGTTGTAAATAGTAAAAATTGTTTGTGAGTGCATCTTCTGAATTTTAATATTGGACCCCTTTATATAATGCTGCTTGTTTTCTAAAGGTAATGTAACAGATATTTCCATCTTCAGGAAAAAGTTATAAAAATAAAACCATAAAATGATAACAAACAGCAGTTAAAGAATAATGTCTATGATAAATGGTTAGTTTATTAAATGACTGGTAATAAGATTAAATTGCTCCTTTCATGCCCAAGAGATACTTAAAGTAATTGCATCTTTGAAAACTGCACTGTCATCATTTTATGCTTTTGATGATGTCATGGAATAGTTCCATAGGCTGAGATATGCTCATCAGTTTTTCTTGTATCTCCCTTGCTATTATATTATACTATATATTAATCTATGTGCTACTGTTCACCACCCATGAATTTGTAATATTCTGTGGTATCTGCACAACAAGAAGAGAGGTCTCTAAATCACCCAGTCTCCTAAATAAAACGTGTGCCAGTTTTAATAAGGGTAAATTAACATATGTTAAAGTGTTCTGCAGAAATCTGGAAGTGCCATGAAATACTCCTAATGTCATTTTGCAGCAAAAACAGGTTGGGGATCACTGCTATGCACACTACAAAGAAAAAGGAAAAAAAAAAAAAAAGAAACACATTACTTCAAAACACTTCAATTGTTTAAAATTATCACTTGTGCTTCCAACATACCCTCCCAACTTAGAGACTTGAATTTTGAAACCTTCATCTTCATCCTTATGCCTACAAGTAAAATCTTTTTACCTTTGTCCTAAAGAAGACAGCACTACTCACCAGTCACTTCACAAAATTAAATGATTGCAGACCCCACAGATATTCTCTAAACATCTGTGTGTAGTAAGAAATTAGTACAGGTCTAAGCTCCTAAAAGTAGTTTCCAAGTTAATATCATAAATTTAATAAATAGGCTTTGATTACTATCATCATGCCACATATTACTTTACATATTCATACATCAAAATAAGCATGACCATTGACCTAAAAAAAGTACTTCCATATTACTACTAGATGCCATTAAATCTTATTGGTCAGATTATGATGACTAAGTTGTTTGAAATGCCATTTCTTCCTAAAATATATCCACTTTATTTGTAAGTAATACTCTACACTTTAGAAAAGGTGATGTATTTAAAAATATCGGAAAGTATCTTATTGAATATTTTAAAGTATTAAAGATAATTTCTGTGGAGAATTATTTTGTGTCTATCTTTTTCTCTGGAGCAAGTGATTATTTGAGTATCCTGCATAGAAGTTATAAATCGTTGTACTGAAATTTAACAAATAGAAATATATTCCATATGTGGTCAGTATGTTCCTACTAACAGCCCCAAAGAGACTCATACACTTCAGTAAAGATTTGGTGAATGGTCCCAAGTGGCATGAAAAAATTGATGCACCAATTCAAAACTTACATTGACCAGGTAGAGAATAGATCCATCGGAAACTATTGCTACACAAAAGTCAGGCTTTAGGCTGCTGTGTTCTCCAGCCATTGTGGTTAAAATATATCTTTTTTAAAAATTAGTCTTCAAAGAATAAATGTTACAAGTCAATTTACAGATGGTTAAATTTCAATGTGAATTTTATGACCAAAGACAATTGAATTATTCATAAGAAAAACATAACTAATTATTTTAATATCAAATAAACATCATCATTTATGCTAAATCAAATAGATCATGTTCAGTTAATTAGAAATTTTCCAGATGTCATCTACAAGATGCCTATAAATACATAATAAGAAAACATAACAAAAGGTTTGGAAAAAATTATGTACTCATAGAACACAAAATACACCTCTTCAACAATTTTTTAAGCTCTGTTTTTACTTGAGATATTATTTTGTCTCCCTTGCAAATGTTGAGGCCCAGGAACAAGGTATATCTAAAGGATATTATTTAGGTCAATGAGTGTTTGTTTAAAAACAAAAACACTTATGTTCAAAGCATGGTCTCTGCTGTTCATTCAGTTGCATGAATAATTCTGATAAACACAAAGACAGTCAGATAAGTAATTTACACAATCAGATGAATCTATATAATGAACTTTTGCTTTGCAGCTAAATTAGGGAGGAAAAGGATCTAATGTCACAGATTCTGAAAATTCTGAAAAAATGTAGAGTGGTAACTACACATTTAAGAATTATATTCTGAAACTGCAGAACATCACAAATTGCTAAGGGGAAGATCAGTAACAATTAAGCTTAATATGTCAATGTCTAAAGGTCTGGCTTCACAACTGAATTAGTTGCTGTCATCTGTCATCTATCTGTACATCTAGTGACACCTGTTGTATAGACGTACAAAAGTGAAAAGGACTATTTGTACTTTTTAAGTTTGAAAAAAAAACCTTTCACCCTCAAAACACATATATCTAACAAATACTGCAATGTTTCAAAGAGCATAGCATGAAATTTCTATAAAGTGTAGTTATGTTCAGCTTTCATGTGAGGCCCTGATCACATTCATCCTAGGCCACTGAGAATATGTATCCTTTTGAAGAGACCTTCCCAAAAAGTAAGGGAGAGTAGATGCAATATAAATTGTTCAACAATAGGACAGTGAGAGTCAAAAAAAGAAAAATCAAAGAAAACCTGGGAAGCTTGCCACTTTTGATTCATTTCCCATGCACTGACTTGACAGACCTAATTGTGCACCTACTGTGTGCCAAACCTGCAACCATTACCAAGTATACCTCGGCCCAACTCCAGCTGACTTCATTTTCTGGGAAGTCCCCAACTTGGAACGAAGTGTGTAAAGGAAAAGCATCTACACACAATGAGCACACTCCAGGTCCCTGCCAGTAGTCCTGCTGAGAACAAAGACTGGATGCTCAGGCATCCGGAGGCGACCCACGGCGAGCTGATCTGGTCTCAGAAATCATCCGAGTGAACAAGGTGCAGGGACTAAAGTCCAGCCAGAGCCACAGACGGTGGCATTTCTGCGGTGGTTCTTCTGTCTCTGGGTTCCCTCTGCCTCCGCCCTACCCCACCCCCTTTGCAGGTGCTGAGCCCTACCCTGTGGTCAACTCTCTCACAAAGAAAGTGGAAATCACCCCAGAAAAAGGCTGTGCCGCTCCTGATGAAGCAGAAGCTCGCTCCGCGGTGACTTAAGCAAGCGCTTCACAGAAATTTAAACTTTTCTGCGAGTGTATTAGGAGAGGGAGGAGAATAGCACAATCAATTTCTTCCCGCCTCCTCCCGGACCCTTACACTGTCCAGGTTTCAAACGCCCCGGAGACCCTCCGCCCGAGGACAGGCTGCCCCGCCGCGCCCCGTGGTCCCCTTTCCCAGCCCGTCCTCCGGGGGGACGGCCCCTGACTCACCGCTGACCACCCGGCGGCAGAAGGCTCCGTGGCCGCAGAGCAGCGCTGCGCCCAGCAACAGCGAGACCACGCGGCTCATCGCGGCGCGGAGACAGCAGCAGGTGTTGCGTGGAGCGAGGGCGGCCTCTGCGTAGGGCGCAACCCGCGGCTCTGACTCCGCAGCCTCCCTGCCTCCCTGCTGGGCCCTACTCCCGCCGCCGGAGCCCAGCTGCCCGAACCCCCGCGCGCATAGCCTTTGGCTGGAACCTGCCGCCGGCCGCGCCTGTGCCGCGCCTGAATGTGCCGGCTGGAGCCCAGGACTTCGTGGGTGCGCGTTTGGGGATTGAAGTTAGGGAGTCCAGTGTGTGTCCCAGAGGCGAAGCAGGAGCCCCGGCTTGGACCGCACCGTTGCGCTTTCCTTCTCTCCCCGGCCTCTGACAAGCAAGAGGATGAGCCGGTGCGCCCTGGTCCTGGATCACAGCAGCAGCCGCTCTGCGCTCAGGCACCGTCTTATATACCCACGTCCCGAGGTTCCAGCCCCTCGCTAGTAATAATTTTTAACTACTTCGTCTCTCCAGCCATGTGGAGCATCCCAGCCACTCCCCTAAAAACGGGAGCCACTTTGAAAACAGTCCAGTCAGCTGTCCCACCTCCTCTGGTCGCCTCCTCCCTGTCCCCTCTTTCCATTCGCCGGCGGACTGGATACTTATTTGTGTAAAATGTGACAGCTTTGCTATTAAACTCTGGCAAAAAGTTGGATCCATTTGATTTTCTCAAAGATAAATGTCCACGGGGATGCCAAGTTGTGGGGCCTTTCTCTTTCTGTGCTAAATTGCTTGATCATATGTATTGCTAGATGCAGGGCACTAGCCACTATTCAAGACGGATTGGTGAAGTGGGAGCCAAAACCTGCTCAGTGAATTATGTAATGTGGCGGGTTTTTCCCCACCTAGGTTCTGCAAATAGATTATCTCCAAGCAGGTTGTTTGACGAAAACTGCCACAAAAGCAAATTGAAATGAACATTTGAAGCATGGTTTTCGAAACTGATTTCAGTCTCAGTGTTTGCAACTCCAGAGAAAACCATCAATACAAAGTAGACATTCTGAATTCTTGGGAATTTTCTGGATGTAAAATGGATGTATTTCTTTGCAATCATTTATTGGTGATCTATGATTTACATTAGAAGTAAAGCTCATTGGAAAATCTACATTTTTCATAACCTGACCTGCTCTTTAGTAAAGCAGTCTAGGCAAAGACTGTTATGCCTAGAAGTACTGGAGAGAAGCTCATAAGAATTTAATCTATATCAAGTCCATAGTATGAACTCTGAAAATGTTCTCATAATGAGCTTCAGTGGAATTGGTATTTTCTCATTATGTTGCTTTAAATGCATGAGAATGTTATGCTTATAAAATTAAATGCTTTTAATAATTGTTAAATAACATTATGTGTCTTATAAGAATTACACTGTCCTCTAACTTCTTGTTGTCTTTGGTTTTCATAAGCCACAGGTACACTCTAAACAACTGTTTGACTGTTTTATTGGAAAAAGGAAGTCAATACTGACACAACAAGGACAAGTCTTGCAGAATCAGAAATTTCAACACCTGGAAAGACCTTAAAGATTATTAAATGCAGCCTACTCATGACAGTAGAATTCTAGCTCTATCTGTAGTCCCAGCTACTCCAGAGGCTGAGGTGAGCTATGATCCAGCCACTGCATTCCAGTCTTGGCAACATGCAAGATCCTGTCTCAAAAAAAAAAAAAAAAAAGTAGAATTCTAAAATAACTACAATAATATCTATTCTATCACTTCCTTTTTCTTATATTAGCTTTAAAAGCACTAATTTATTGCAGAACCATGGGCAGTTAATAAATTTGGACCTTGTAGAGGCTATGGATTCTGTGACTTTCACACTAGCTAATTACTCACAACAAACAGGCACTGCTGGGATTCTGAATGAAAAATGGAAAATTGATATGCCTCAAGGCAGTAGAGGTATAGCTCAAACCTGGAAACCATGTCAAACAGTATCACTGGCATAGCCATGGTAGGTGAGCTGACCCCAGGGGCTCACAGGCCAGTGTAGAGAAAGAAATATAATAAAATAATTGCTCTGTGTATAAATGCTGTAATGGAAGGGCAAGTCAAGTGTCGTGGCCAGCACAGAAGATGAGAAATTCATTTGGAGGTATATTTGTAGGAATTCTCTAGCAGCAGTCAAGGTTGAGGGTGGTGATCCCCATGGCTTCTCTAAATACCTGTAGAACTAGGATTCTGAAGGGATCTCCTTTCCCCTTTCATGCCACCCTACTCTGTTACTCACACAGTCCAGAGCTACTGTAAAAAGGCCCCTCTTTGGGAAAGAATACCAGGAATTTACAACATAAGCACTAGATATATATTCCTACATCATCAGTAGGCTCAAATGTCTCTCATGCCTAAAAAGCTAGCAAGAATGAAGCCTTTTGTCAGGAAGGATCTTCATGGTCTTAGTACTTCAGGAAATCAAAACTACAGTAATAACTGTATCTTCAGTTTGGTTGCACAGACTTCCTAGCATACAGTTTCTTATCTTTAGGCCAGAATTATATCAGGTTAAGTTGGCCACACTCACTAACTAAGGCTGTTCAGCAGTTATTCTGGATGTTGTTTGACCTATCAGGAAAATAAATTATTGCAGGTTCTTTTTAGATATGATGATTTTAAGGGGACTGGCTGACAAGAACAGCTTTTTTCATTTGTTTGTGTCTCCCTCACTTCAAAACATCTGGATGGGTCATCACTAAGCTCAGAGATCACAGTTTGAATTGTCTTAAATATGAAGTGTGAGGGGTACTAGGCATGCTCTTTGGAGAGCACTGGTGGAAATCTCTCTTGGCTTCTTTTGTTTGTTTTTCCATACAGTATAGTAGCGGCTACAAATAAAAAAATTTCAATAAAATTGTATTTTGGAAAAATGTTACAAGGTTATTGGGAGTTGGGGGAATACAACAAATATTCATTAATTTTATTAACAAATGATTTTAATTTTTCCCTCTTGTGGATATGCATAAGGTGTCATAGGAGACACCTGTTTTTCTGTTGACATATTCTAGTTTCAAATTAACTTAACGAAATTAGAAGTTTAAAAACTGTTTGCAAAGCAATCAGGAAATTAAGGACTCCCTCTATGGCAAGCAAGAGACTTTTGGGTTATGGGAGGAATTGTGTATGTCTGGAGCTGGACCCCAGATCAGCTCATACCAAATGAGTCCATATGACTGACAGTCAGAAGAGAGGTACCCCACAAGTCAAGGTTCTTTGTCAACTTAAAAAAAAAAAAAGATTCAAATGAGAACTTCAAACTGATTAAGCTAAGGTGCTCAGCATACATTCAACACCTAAAATGTATCTCTGTCTATAAGCCCCCAAATCGAAAGATGATTATCAGTAAAACTGGCCACAAAGGAATCTCAGAAATAAGTTGATTGCTGAATTTCTGGAAGCTCTGAAACATCAATAGAATCAATATTTAGAATCCAACATTTTCTAAAGTGACATCAGGACTCTTAAGAGTACACTATGGAATCTGTATATCCCCAATATACCACGAACTCTTCCACTTTCCCCATTCACTTTCAAATGTCTGCAATTCCCAGTGAGCATATGCTTCATGTGCCCATTATTACTTCTCAAGGAAAGACAGCCTAAATTCCAGTCACTGATCTGCTCTCAGTGGCTCCTCAATACTTGGACAACTCAATACAGTGGCTTCAACCTAAGTCAAGCAGGCTTCATTAATTTCTGCTCCAGGTCAAAAAGTGGCAAATACAATCTTCAAAGGAGATTTGTTACAATCTTTAAAATTATTACAACTTTACATTAATAAATTTGAGATGTTATCAGAATCCAATATTAACCAATTTATTTATTCTATTATACTTTATTTAATGGCAGTTAATGATTCTCCTGAGCACTATCAAATTGCCAGGACATAGAAAAATAAACATTTGAAAGTTTAAAAGGTAAATCATTACTATATAACCACTTCAGCAATAGGCAAAAGTTTCTTTCTTTCTTTCTTTTCCTTTTTTTTTTTTTTTTTTTTTTTTTTGAGTAATGCTTGGTTTCCAGTAAGAGAGCACTGATTCCAAGGTTTTTCCTCCCAATTTTTTAGAGATGACACCTTGGCATCTGTGTGAGTGTGCAACAGGCTCAAATGTAAGAATAAGCAGTTGGCCAAATTCCCCTGAGATTTACTTGTTCTTTTCCAAACATGTGTATGCTATAGAATACATGACCTACCTCATTCAGGAGCCAGTTCCACTCTTCATCATAATCCCAGAAGTCAGTTTTTGCAGGGCTATCTAGGGAAACTTCATTGTTCATAATGATACCAGAAATATAATGAAGAATTATACACACTAAAAAACATGCTTTTCTATAACTTGAACTTTAAATTTAGTAACTATTCAGTCTGTTGCATGTTCTGATCATTCAGGTGATGGGTTAAAAGTATTTATAGAACTCCAAGACTAGGAATATATCCTATCAGATTTAAAGAATCATATAAATATATGTGCATGTTTAACTATCAACTCAGTAAATTAAAATTTCTTTTTAATGCTTCTTTATTAATTTAAAGCAATGCAATCTGTTTCTATTTCTGGCAATCTAGCATAACTCAATAATTTTTATTCTAATTACAGATTAATTATTAAATCTGGTCTTAATATATGTTAATACAACCAAACAAAATTGACATGATCAAACAAAAAAGGTATAAGCTAAAGTTATCCTTACTTCAAGTGTCTGGTCTGATTTATTAGAAACATAATTTACTAACTCCTTATTGGGGGTGATATTTGGCATTATGGAAAGATTATTTGGTGAGCAGAAACATTAATCTAAATTTTTCATTAATCTGACCTTGGGCAACTTTCCTCATCTGTTTTGTTTTCATTTTATAAATATAAAAAGAATGAATTGGAGAAATTCTGTGTTTCCCAACTGAATGAGATTCTGTTGCAGAAATACTGTTATTTCATAAACTTTTCAAATCTTAATCTTTATTACCCCTAGCGAGAATGTCATATGTTATTTGCACATATGCATCAATTTTCCAAATATATATAGATGCTATTATTCTAATAAAATGTAAATTTAATTGTAAAATGTCATTTAATTTATAAATCTTTTCCAATATATTCTGATCAATATTTACCAAAAGAACAATTGCTATTTTGCAAGGTCCTAAAAACAATATGTTTGTTAAAAATAGGGCTTCATACTCAAAGAAGTTGGAAATCACTATGTTAGATGATTTCTAGAGTCCTTTTCAGCATTACAATTTATTTCACTAAAGTAAAAAAGCCTAACATCTTTCTTCCCTTTTTATTTTCTTCTCTTACTCCCTCCCTCCCTTTCTCTTTCTCTTTCTTCTCTTTTTTTTTCTATAAAAATGACAATGGTTTGATTGATAATAAATGGCTATATCTTCATTTGATTTCCAAATTCTTCAGAAAATAGGAGTTCCAAAAATTTTTCTATGGTCCTTTGAGTAATACATCAACATATCACAGATGCCACAAAAATTAAAAAACAAATAAAGCAAAATAAAATTGAGGGCCAAGTAGAGTAAAAGATAATCCAACTAACAGACCATAAACTGTAAATGAATGTTTGATAAACCAAGATATTTTCTATAAAAGTGTTTTACTATAAGGGAAATACTGTAAAGAAGAGGAATAGCTAAAGACCTTAAAAAATGTAAAATATTCCTTTGTTGTATTCGAAAATATTAAATGTTTCTCCAAATATGTCAAATGACCGGGAAACGGTGCCAAAGGCAGCCATGATAGCCATAAACTGTATTATGTAGAATGACATATAAAGTTAGACGGAATTTGAGGGGAAAAAAAAAAGTATTACGAAAAAAAATCAATTTAAATATACTTCTGGAGGTACATCTGTCACATTGCTGCTCTTTCATACATTGTTTCTAAGCGTAAATAGCTCATATGCCAAATGCATGTGTATGCTGCAGCACAGCAATATGGAAATGTTGGAAGTAATAAGGAATGCCCTGTCAGATAAGTCTTAGATATCAGCATCCATAAAAGCTTCTTTATCCTCTAGATTACTTTTTTAAAAAGGAAAAGTTATAATTTATCTGCAATAAGGTGTAAATATTTTACATTCCAAAGAATTCCTGTAAGATAAACCTGAACAGAAAGGGAAAAACATAACAAAAGTATGTGTATTTCTATTGCTTCATCCTTTACACCAGAAAAAAGTTAACTGAGCATGTTAGAATAAGAAATCGCTGCTATAACATTTCTCTCAAAAGAATGGACACAAAAATGCATAAGACAGCCTTAATTTTCAAGAGTGTTAAAGAACATCAGAGAGCTAATAAATCATCATGAATGTCTTAGTCATGTACCTCCTGTCTACTACTCTAATAGGTAAGAGTCATTTAATCTGGTACTAAAAAATCATAAATAATGTTTCTGACGTTTAAACATATAGGAAGTTAAATAAAACAACAATTTTATATATATATACATATATGTATATATATATATGTATATATATATATATATACGTATATGTATATATATATATAATTATTGTGACAAGACTAGGATAATCAGAGTGGATTCAGGCCCATCTGTGTTGAGACTCATTTACTTGTGACTGTAAAGACTTCTGAAAGAAAATATTACCTATTGGGAATAAAATGGAAGACAAAGCTAGACCTCACAATCTTAATATTCCAATCAATTCCACCATCCATCCGTAGCAACCCCTCCCTGAACTTTCACATAACCACATTGGTATGGTTTGGCTCTGTTTCCCCACCCAAATCTCATCTTGAAATGTATTCCCATAATTCCCGCATTTTGTGGGAGGGACCCACTGGGAGATAATTTGAATCATGGGGGTAGTTTCCCCATGGTAGTGAATGAGTCTCACGATATCTGATTGTTTTACCAGGGGTTTCCGCTTTTTCATCTTCCTTATTTTCTCTTGTCACAACCATATAAGAAGTGCCTTTCACCTCCCGCCAAGATTCTGAGGCATTCCCAGCCATGTGGAACTGTTAAGTCCAATGAAATCTCTTTTTCTTCCCCGTCTCAAGTACGTCTTCATCAGCAGCGTGAAAATGGACTAATATGCACATCAGTCTACATGGCTTATTCTAACATGTTAAGGGCTACTAGAACCCTGATGTCTCTTCCCAGACTCTATCTTGGTTTTCTCCAACCCAAGTTAATAGTTCAGGGTGCTGAGAAGCTTTAGGACAATCATAAAGGAAGTGAAGATACTGTCTTTCTGTCCCTTCCTAGATTTGCCAAAAGGCCTCCTGACTAATAATCTAAGTCTACCTCTGCTTATCTTCTCCCAGTTTTTCCTGACTGCATCTGTAATTTAACAAACATTTATTGAGCACATGTTGCACTTACTCTGTTAAAATTGTGGGTGTACTTATTTAATGTTTATCCTTCTCTACTGGTTGATTCTCCACGACTAGGTGGTTTTATTCTCCACCCACCATAAATAAACAGTCAGTGGGAAATTTTTATGTCTTCTCAATAAATAAACAGTGGGTGGGAAATTTGGATAAATTTTAATTAAAAAACTGTAGGTGGAGAATACCTGCTATGTGTTTGGTAAATATTTATCCAAAAATGAATCAATCTCTGAATTAATGTTTTTTTAATCTTCACCTGAATCCAGGTTTTATAGATTTTTCCCTTCTCCTTTTCTACTCTCTACAGTGACAAGGGTGGGAGAGAAGTGGGATGTATAATAAGAACTGCAATCTGGGGGTGGATCCAAGATGGCCGTTTAGGAACAGCTCAGGATTGCAGCTCCCAGTGAAAGCGCAGAGGGTGAGTGGACGCCGTGTTTTTATTGCCCACAGACTAGGAAATTCCCGGGCAGAGGTGCTCCACGGTCACCAGCGCGGCTGTTTCGGCCAGCGCGGCTGTGCCGGCCAGCGCCGGCC